>NC_051283.1:4621167-4811467 GCF_015220745.1 Sebastes umbrosus | reverse complement strand
TACACCACACGACACCTCTCACCAGCAGGTTCGTATGGTGAACACTCGCGGTACACCACACCACACCTCTCACCAGCAGGTTCGTATGGTGAACACTCACGGTACACCACACCTCTCCCCAGCAGGTTCGTATGGTGAACACTCGCGGTACACCACACCACACCTCTCACCAGCAGGTTCGTATGGTGAACACTCGCGGTACACCACACCACACCTCCTCACCAGCAGGTTCGTATGGTGAACACTCGCGGTACACCACACCACACCTCTCACCAGCAGGTTCGTATGGTGAACACTCGCGGTACACCACACCACACCTCTCACCAGCAGGTTGGTATGGTGAACACTCACGGTACACCACACCTCTCACCAGCAGGTTCGTATGGTGAACACTCACGGTACACCACACCACACCTCTCACCAGCAGGTTTGTATGGTGAACACTCACGGTACACCACACCTCTCACCTCTCACACCTGTGTGATGTACCGTGAGTGGTGAACACTCACGGTAAACCACACCTCTCACCAGCAGGTTCGTATGGTGAACACTCACGGTACACCACATCACACCTCTCCCCAGCAGGTTCGTATGGTGAACACTCGCGGTACACCACACCACACCTCTCACCAGCAGGTTCGTATGGTGAACACTCGCGGTACACCACACCACACCTCTCACCAGCAGGTTCGTATGGTGAACATTCGCGGTACACCACACCTCTCACCTCTCACACCTCTGTGATGTACCGTGAGTGGTGAACACTCACGGTACACCACACCTCTCACCAGCAGTTTCGTATGGTGAACACTCACGGTACACCACATCACACCACTCCCCAGCAGGTTCGTATGGTGAACACTCACAGTACACCACACCTCTCCCCAGCATGTTCGTATGGTGAACACTCACGGTACACCACACCTCTCACCTCTCACACCTCTGTGATGTACCGTGAGTGGTGAACACTCACGGTACATCACACATCTCACCAGCAGGTTCATATGGTGAACACTCACAGTACACCACACCTCTCACCAGCAGGTTTGTATGGTGAACACTCACGGTACACCACACCACACCTCTCACCGGCAGGTTTATATGGTGAACACTCACGGTACACCACACCTCTCACCTCTCACACCTCTGTGATGTACCGTGAGTGGTGAACACTCACGGTACACCACACCTCTCACCAGCAGGTTCGTATGGTGAACACTCGCGGTACACCACACCACACCTCTCACCAGCAGGTTCGTATGGTGAACACTCGCGGTACACCACACCACACCTCTCACCAGGAAGTTCGTATGGTGAACACTCGCGGTACACCACACCACAACTCTCACCAGCAGGTTCGTATGGTGAACACTCACTGTACACCACACCTCTCCCCAGCAGGTTCGTATGGTGAACACTCGCGGTACACCACACCACACCTCTCACCAGCAGGTTCGTATGGTGAACACTCGCGGTACACCACACCACACCTCTCACCAGCAGGTTCGTATGGTGAACACTCGCGGTACACCACCACCTCTCACCAGCAGGTTCGTATGGTGAACACTCACGGTACACCACATCACACCTCTCCCCAGCAGGTTCGTATGGTGAACACTCGCGGTACACCACACCACACCTCTCACCAGCAGGTTCGTATGGTGAACACTCGCGGTACACCACACCACACCTCTCACCAGCAGGTTCGTATGGTGAACACTCACGGTACACCACACCTCTCCCCAGCAGGTTCGTATGGTGAACACTCACGGTACACCACACCACACCTCTCACCAGCAGGTTCGTATGGTGAACACTCGCGGTACACCACACCACACCTCTCACCAGCAGGTTCGTATGGTGAACACTCACGGTACACCACACCACACCTCTCACCAGCAGGTTCGTATGGTGAACACTCGCGGTACACCACACCACACCTCTCACCAGCAGGTTTGTATGGTGAACACTCGCGGTACACCACACCACACCTCCCACCAGCAGGTTTGTATGGTGAACACTCACGGTACACCACACCTCTCACCTCTCACACCTCTGTGATGTACCGTGAGTGGTGAACACTCACGGTACACCACACCTCTCACCAGCAGGTTCGTATGGTGAACACTCGCGGTACACCACATCACACCTCTCCCCAGCAGGTTCGTATGGTGAACACTCGCGGTACACCACACCACACCTCTCACCAGCAGGTTCGTATGGTGAACACTCGCGGTACACCACACCACACCTCTCACCAGCACGTTCGTATGGTGAACACTCACGGTACACCACACCTCTCCCCAGCAGGTTCGTATGGTGAACACTCACGGTACACCACACCACACCTCTCACCAGCAGGTTCGTATGGTGAACACTCGCGGTACACCACACCACACCTCTCACCAGCAGGTTCGTATGGTGAACACTCGCGGTACACCACACCACACCTCTCACCAGCAGGTTTGTATGGTGAACACTCACGGTACACCACACCTCTCACCTCTCACACCTCTGTGATGTACCGTGAGTGGTGAACACTCACGGTACACCACACCTCTCACCAGCAGGTTCGTATGGTGAACACTCACGGTACACCACATCACACCACTCCCCAGCAGGTTCGTATGGTGAACACTCACAGTACACCACACCTCTCCCCAGCATGTTCGTATGGTGAACACTCACGGTACACCACACCTCTCACCTCTCACACCTCTGTGATGTACCGTGAGTGGTGAACACTCACGGTACATCACACATCTCACCAGCAGGTTCATATGGTGAACACTCACAGTACACCACACCTCTCACCAGCAGGTTTGTATGGTGAACACTCACGGTACACCACACCACACCTCTCACCAGCAGGTTTGTATGGTGAACACTCACGGTACACCACACCTCTCACCTCTCACACCTCTGTGATGTACCGTGAGTGGTGAACACTCACGGTACACCACACCTCTCACCAGCAGGTTTGTATGGTGAACACTCACGGTACACCGCACCTCTCCCCAGCAGGTTCGTATGGTGAACACTCACGGTACACCACACCACACCTCTCACCAGCAGGTTCGTATGGTGAACACTCGCGGTACACCACACCACACCTCTCACCAGCAGGTTCGTATGGTGAACACTCGCGGTACACCACACCACACCTCTCACCAGCAGGTTCGTATGGTGAACACTCGCGGTACACCACACCACACCTCTCACCAGCAGGTTTGTATGGTGAACACTCACGGTACACCACACCTCTCACCTCTCACACCTCTGTGATGTACCGTGAGTGGTGAACACTCACGGTACACCACACCTCTCACCAGCAGGTTTGTATGGTGAACACTCACGGTACACCACATCACACCTCTCCCCAGCAGGTTCGTATGGTGAACACTCACGGTACACCACACCTCTCCCCAGCATGTTCGTATGGTGAACACTCACGGTACACCACACCTCTCACCTCTCACACCTCTGTGATGTACCGTGAGTGGTGAACAGTCACGGTACATCACACATCTCACCAGCAGGTTCATATGGTGAACACTCACAGTACACCACACCTCTCCCCAGCAGGTTCGTATGGTGAACACTCACGGTACACCACACCTCTCACCTCTCACACCTCTGTGATGTACCGTTAGTGGTGAACACTCACGGTACACCACACCTCTCACCAGCAGGTTCATATGGTGAACACTCACGGTACACCACATCACACCTCTCCCCAGCAGGTTCGTATGGTGAACACTCGCGGTACACCACACCACACCTCTCACCAGCAGGTTCGTATGGTGAACACTCGCGGTACACCACACCACACCTCTCACCAGCAGGTTCGTATTGTGAACACTCGCGGTACACCACATCACACCTTTCACCAGCAGGTTCGTATGGTGAACACTGACGGTACACCACACCTCTCCCCAGCAGGTTCGTATGGTGAACACTCACGGTACACCACACCACACCTCTCACCAGCAGGTTCGTATGGTGAACACTCGCGGTACACCACACCACACCTCTCACCAGCAGGTTCGTATGGTGAACACTCGCGGTACACCACACCACACCTCTCACCAGCAGGTTTGTATGGTGAACACTCACAGTACACCACACCTCTCCCCAGCAGGTTTGTATGGTGAACACTCACGGTACACCACACCTCTCCCCAGCAGGTTCGTATGGTGAACACTCACGGTACACCACACCTCTAAGCAGCAGGTTCGTATGGTGAACACTCACGGTACACCACACCTCTCACCAGCAAGTTCATATGGTGAACACTCACGGTGCACCACACCTCTCCCCAGCAGGAGGTTTGCTGGGAGAAAGTATGGTGAACACTCACGGTACACCATATCCCATATAGGAGCAAACACCGTCTTCTATATGGTCCCATAGACCCTGAAATTGTACACGCAAGTGTAGTCAGGATTTCCCCAGTTGCTCTCGACTTGCAGCTTCACATGGCTGAAGACACCTGCTTCCTGATCCTGAGAGATAGAGAAATGAACAGAGAGAGTTAGTTGAGCACAAACCGAGAGGATGGGAAATAAGGGATATAATGAGTAGCCTACAATGAGGACAGACAAACTGTAATTCTTATGATATATTAGCTTGTGGGTGAAATTTAAAAAATGCATGTGCATGTGTTTCGTTGCACCATGTAATACTCACAGACAGTTTGAAAGTCTGCAATGACTCGCCGTCCTGATCACAAAGAAAGGTTCCTAGTAGGGTACCTTCATCCTCTTTAGTCTTCATGCCCTGCAAGAGAGAAAGATAGAGATCCAGTTGAGCACCTTGTTGTTCTCCGTGTATGTGACGTCTGCAGTGTAACAATTTTAAATTTGTGACTTACATAGACAGCAAACATCTTTGGACTGTTCGAGATGCTGCCAGTTGGCGACACGGTCTTTGAAATGTGACCCAGTGTCACATGGCTGATGGTCACTGGGTGGGACAGGGCTATGACTAAATGTCCACGCTCACCATCAAATCGCCAGCAGCGTCCAACCACGATTGGTCCTCCCTGAAGAATGAAAGAGTATAAAAAAAAGTTTAGATGGTATGAGGTATAACAAAATAGACAGTAAAACAATCCAAATCATTAGATGATATTGCCAAACCGCATAGCCATGTGTTTTGTGTGTGTAGTTCCTAGTTCCTACCTGAGTCACAATACTTGGGTCTACAGGTCGTCTCCAAAGAGATATCAGGGATAAAAGAAAACAGGTTGGTCCGGTGCATTGGTATGTTTCCGAGGACAATCGAGCTAAAACAAGGGCCCCTGCACACAACAACACACACAAAGAAAGTGAAAAAGGGATCTCAAAACTAAAAATCACATGTGTGAATTACAATCTGACAGATAAAAATGATGAGGGTGATTTAGATGTCTCACCTTGCGACTCCAGGGCAAAGTTGGGCATAGTGTCCCCTGGTGGCTCCTTGACCCGCTTTAACCTCAGCACCTCATCCTGCAGCATTCTCATCCGCTCCCCCATCCATTCATATGTGCTCAAGGCCTGTAAGTGACAGGAGATTAATTTGAATGGTGGATGTTGACATCATTGTGTGTTTCAACATGTAGGTGAGAACATATTTGGGCTGTGATTGTGTTTTATAGGTGCACATTAAGAATAAAAAGAAGGTCATACCGTATCCCGCTTGGTTGATGGGAAAAGTGACGCTGAGGGTCCTGAGTCAAGAGAGTTGCTGTTCATGGATAGAGCCAGGGTGAAGTATACAATTCCTGATGGATGGAGAGAAACAAAGTATTGGAGAAACAGGTCAGTGATGTTTAATTCAAAAGACAGACACTCTACAGTATAAAACACACAAGCTGATGAACAAGATATGATTGTTTGTAGAAGGAGAGATCGCTTACCAAGACACATGAGCAGCATGAAGAACAGCCAGCGAATAATGCCGTTCCAGCAGGCCCCGTTGCCCCCGCTGGCCCCATTGGCCCCACTGGCCCCACTGGCCCAGTTGCCCCCGCTGTCCCTGTTGTCCCCGCTGGCCTCTTTGGCCCCGCTGGCCCCACTGGCCCAGCTGTCCCTGTTGGCCCCGCTGGCCCAGCTGGCCCTGTTGGCCCCGCTGGCCCAGCTGGCCCCATTGGCCCCACTGGCCCGGTTGCCCCCGCTGTCCCTGTTGTCCCCGCTGGCCTCTTTGGCCCCGCTGGCCCCACTGGCCCAGCTGTCCCTGTTGGCCCCGCTGGCCCAGCTGGCCCTGTTGGCCCCGCTGGCCCAGCTGGCCCCATTGGCCCCACTGGCCCGGTTGCCCCCGCTGTCCCTGTTGGCCCCGCTGGCCTCGTTGCCCCAGCTGGCCCCACTGGCCCCGCTGTCCCTGTTGGCCCCGCTGGCCCAGCTGGCCCTGTTGGCCCCGCTGGCCCTGTTGGCCCCGCTGGCCCTGTTGGCCCCGCTGGCCCAGCTAGCCCTGTTGGCCCCGCTGGCCCAGCTGACCCCATTGGCCCCACTGGCCCGGTTGCCCCCGCTGTCCCTGTTGGCCTCGTTGCCCCAGCTGGCCCCACTGGCCCCGCTGTCCCTGTTGGCCCCGCTGGCCCCACTGTCCCTGTTGGCCCCGCTGGCCCAGCTGGCCCTGTTGGCCCCGCTGGCCCAGCTGGCCCTGTTGGCCCCGCTGGCCTAGCTGGCCCCATTGGCCCCACTGGCCCGGTTGCCCCCGCTGTCCCTGTTGGCCTCGTTGCCCCAGCTGGCCCCACTGGCCCCGCTGTCCCTGTTGGCCCCGCTGGCCCCACTGTCCCTGTTGGCCCCGCTGGCCCTGTTGGCCCCACTGGCCTCGTTGCCCCAGCTGGCCCCACTGACCCCGCTGTCCCTGTTGGCCCCGCTGGCCCCACTGTCCCTGTTGGCCCCGCTGGCCCAGCTGGCCCTGTTGGCCCCACTGGCCCAGTTGGCCCCAATGGCCCCAATGGCCCCACTGGCCCCGTTGGCCCCTATGGCCCAATTGGCCCCTGTGATCCCGCTGGCCATGCTGATTTTCTTGGCGATGGACTTTCTCAGACCGTCTGGAGAAAACCTCCTTTTTCTGAAAGTATTGTATAATGAAAATGAGAAAGAGTGAGAGCTTTGAAGATGTTTAATGAAGAACTTATGACCCTGTTGGCCCCGCTGGCCTCGTTGCCCCAGCTGGCCCCACTGGCCCCGCTGTCCCTGTTGGCCCCGCTGGCCCTGTTGGCCCCGCTGGCCCAGCTGGCCCTGTTGGCCCCGCTGGCCCAGCTGGCCCCATTGGCCCCACTGGCCCGGTTGCCCCCGCTGTCCCTGTTGGCCTCGTTGCCCGAGCTGGCCCCACTGGCCCCGCTGTCCCTGTTGGCCCCGCTGGCCCCGCTGGCCTCGTTGCCCCAGCTGGCCCCACTGGCCCCGCTGTCCCTGTTGGCCCCGCTGGCCCCACTGTCCCTGTTGGCCCCGCTGGCCCAGCTGGCCCTGTTGGCCCCACTGGCCCAGTTGGCCCCAATGGCCCCAATGGCCCCACTGGCCCCGTTGGCCCCTATGGCCCAATTGGCCCCTATGATCCCGCTGGCCATGCTGATTTTCTTGGCGATGGACTTTCTCAGACCGTCTGGAGAAAACCTCCTTTTTCTGAAAGTATTGTATAATGAAAATGAGAAAGAGTGAGAGCTTTGAAGATGTATAATGAAGAACTTATGACTGTTAAACACATAGCCTGTGTATGCTACAGAACATACTGTATACAAGCATGACTGTGACACACACACACACACACACACACACACACAAACGTCAGCTTACTTGTACGTAGCCGTCTCCTTGTAGGAAATGACTGGTTTTCCTAGATGGTTGTAATATCCTGCGTTGGTCAGTCGAACGCTTCTGCGTACCGTGACTGTAAACAAAACAAGAGAGCAGAGGAGGTGGTCAGTCACTCACTGACACAAGTTATGTCATACACTTTGACTTTTCTAACTACAACACTTCTACTGTAAGAAGCAACTCAGTGCATGTCAATAGTTTTGTGTTTTTGAGTGTCAGACACACAGAAACCAAAAAAAAAACACTCTATGTCAGAGATGTGTGGATTCAACTAAAGCCATTTTTGAGGTTGTAGTTTGTGTTGGATGAGCCTTTTAACCATCTTCTCTTCTTTTTGTGAATATAGACTGCTGTTTATTTTCCACATAGTCATACAAGTAACTTTTTCTTTAATATTTATAATATAAATAATTATATTTATCCTCTTTTATTACTTTTCTCAATGTCAGTTTTTGAATAAGTATAAATTCAATCAGTGCTCCATTACTGCCTAACCCAGTTGAATAGAGGCTTACAGGAACTACCACCTGTGCATGAAAGTCATTAAAGAAAACTATTTGACCTAACATCAAGTTGAACATATTGTTGTTGTTTTTTTGCACGATTAGAAACTTTGCAGTTATATTAGGAAATGTGCAAAAGGGAATTCATGTCCATGACTGGATTAAATTTTCTCGAAAAGTGTTTCTAACATTTTGTCAAACTGCATTGGACAAAAATGATTAGAAACATCTCTCTCACACAGTCTGAATATTAATCTCTCAAAGGTAGGATTAATCACGTTACATATGAATATGTTCCAACAGAAACCATACAGAGGTATTGCTGCTCTGCTTACTGAGTGTGTGTTTCACAGATCTGTGATAGAAACAATTCTTTACCTTCACTTTGCCTGTTTGATAACATTGTGTCAATGAAGAAGTGGATGTTCAGCGTTGAGTTTTGGTCTCTTGGCGGTTTTGCAAGATATTTTGCTCTGAGAAAACAAGTGAAGAATAAGGTGAGTCCTAATCTTACTGAATTCCACAATGGCTGTGATGCGTCATAGAATTCTAGAATGACATCCTAAACGTAGAACATAGAACACACGCGCACACAGCAGCGTGCGGGGGCGCCCCGGTAGCTATGACAACCATCACTGTCACTAAGATGAATAATAATAATAATAATAATAACTGTAAGTGCCGTTGCATAAATGTGTTCATGATATATAATTAGTAATTGATCACATAAGTTCATGCAATAAATAAATAAATAGATAATTCATTTAATGTAAGGTTAAAAATTTAAATATGATGTGAGTAAAATTATTTGTTTCATACAGTTCAAAATATGTAACAGGTAGAAGTGTTTCAGTCAAAAGTACATTAGTCCACTGTGTTTTACGTTCCGCCCCGGAACCAACGGAATTCATTGAGGGACTGAAACAATCCAACGTAAGTGAAGGAGCAGATGCCTTTCGCGGGCTCTGTAAAGTGTTTAAAGCTATGATTATCGACATCTGAAGCTAAAAGCAGACAGTCAAAGAGACTTTCAAAAGGACTTTCATGGACTCAAGAACCTCTTTTCATGACAAGCGGCCAACGAGGTATTGTTGTTCTACCTGTAAATGCAATTTAACTCATGTTCCCGCCAATTTGTATTTTCCTTTGTTCTCATGCTATGTCAAGTGTATTTTACCGATATGCTTGTGCTATGTTGATTCGTAGTTTTCACGGCGTGTGCATGACGTGACTCAGAAGTGAAGCATCAGAGAAAGACCTGTCCAAGCAATAAACGCCCGTATCAAAGAACCGACCTGTGTCTGTGTTGTTGTGAAGAGAGCTACAATAACACTATGATGAAGGCATAAAACGGCCAAAAAGTCTTTTATACACATAAACACACAATAAAACACTTTTATTTTTTAACTTTGCAAGATGTAGAGAACAGTTGGGGTAAATTTTATGGTATTCTTTTCATTTGGACAAAAAGTTGCAATTTATGAAATCATTCAAATAAAAAAAAAAACTAGTTTTTTTTTCAACACAATGACACAAAAAAATTACATTGAATCCTTTGGGAGTGTAAAACCCATACGGACATATCAGATCCATTTATCTACAAACTGAAAGAAACACAAATGCAATTTTTTCCCTTAAAATTGAGTGTTCTTGTGAAACAAAAATATATTTAAAAGTTCTAGAAATGTTTAACCAGTGCTCCGTCTTTTGCATTTATTATTCTTTCTTTTGGGGTTGATACGAGGTTTTACTGTAACCTTTTAACATAAAGGAAATAAAAGCAGAGGAGGATGTTATTCAGCACCTTTTTTATCCTCCAAGACTGATGGTTGAACATTACTGGGAGAATAAAATATAAAATATCTTATCTATATCTATCTGCTTTGTATATAGGTAGATATATAGGTGTTGTAGCTAGTATACGAGGGCAGTCATGCAGCAGGTGGCTGAACTGATGAAGACAAGATGGACGACATCGATAGCACATTTAGCTGGACAGTGAGGCCTTAAATGGGTCCCTAATAAAATATGCCTCACATCAGTCAGTATGTTTCCTTCTGCCTGCTTTAAGGACAGTTTCACTTTGCTCATTTAAAAGAAAAAGAAAAAAGAAAAACCTGAATTTCGCCAAACAAAGACAGAAAATGCAAAAACTTTAATGGAAACAGATTATCTGTATTATAAACACTTTGGTAACACTTTATTTTACAGGTCTGCACATTTCATGGTAATTAGGTGATAATTAGCAAGTACATTTCTTTGGAATTACTGCCAAATTAACCCAATATTTACAGTTGCCTAGTAAAATTATACCGGTCATAGATAACGTATTTAATCGCTTTTTATGCTGTTTTCTGAAATTTGCTGACTATGGCAAGCCAAGTTAGCTCACCTTAAAGCACATTACGCTAGATTTGAGATAAAGTTAACAAACCCCCAGTTGGACAGGATTTATTTAAACTTTTAGTACATAGTAATTTAAATGAGGGCTATTTAAGTGTTCCTACTGGGTAGCTGATTTACCTAAAAAAGATGTCCGAAAAAAAATTCTGAAAAATTTCTGAAAATAAAAGTCTGAAAAAAAAGATCTAAAAAAAGTCTGAAAAAAAAGATTTGAAAAATTTCGGACAGAAAAAGTCTGAAAAAAAATGTCTGGAAAAAAAAGTCTGAAAAATGTCCGAAAAAAAAGATTTGAAAAATTTCGGACAAAAAAAGTCTAAAAAAAAAGATCTAAAAAAAGTCTAAAAAAAAAGATTTGAAAAATTTCGGACAGAAAAAGTCTGGAAAAAAAAGTCTGAAAAAAAGATCTGAAAAAAAAGTAAAAAAAAAAAGATCTGAAAAATGTCCGAAAAAAAAGTCTGAAAAAAAAGATTTGAAAAATTTCGGACAGAAAAAGTCTGGAAAAAAAAGTCTGAAAAAAAGATCTGAAAAAAAAGTAAAAAAAAAAAGATCTGAAAAATGTCCGAAAAAAAAGTCTGAAAAAAAAGATCTGGAAAAAAAAGTAAAAAAAAAAATATCTGAAAAATGTCCGAAATAAAAGTCTGAAAAAATGTCCCAAAAAAAGTCTGGAAAATAGATCTGAAAAGTCTGAAAAAAAAAATTCTGAAAAATTTCTGAAAATAAAAGTCTGAAAAAAAAGATCTGAAAAAAAAGTAAAAAAAAAAAGATCTGAAAAATGTCCGAAAAAAAAGATTTGAAAAATATCGGACAAAAAAAGATCTAAAAAAAGTCTGAAATAAAAGATTTGAAAAATTTCGGACGGAAAAAGTCTGAAAAAAAAGATCTGAAAAAAGTCCGAAAAAAAAGTCTGGAAAATAGATCTGAAAAAAGTCTGAAAAAAAAAATTCTGAAAAAAAAAATCTGAAAATAAAAGTCTGAAAAAAAAGATCTGAATAATGTCCGAAAAAAAAGATTCGAAAAATTTCGGACAAAAAAACTCTAAAAAAAAGATCTGAAAAAAATCTGAAAAAAAAGTCTGAAAAATAGATCTGAAAAAGATGTCCGAAAAAAAATTCTGAAAAAAAATTTCTGAAAATAAAAGTCTGAAAAAAAAGTAAAAAAAAAAAAGATCTGAAAAATGTCCGAAAAAAAAGTCTGAAAAAATGTCCCAAAAAAAGTCTGGAAAATAGATCTGAAAAGTCTGAAAAAAAAAAATCTGAAAAATTTCTGAAAATAAAAGTCTGAAAAAAAAGATCTGAAAAAAAGTAAAAAAAAAAAAGATCTGAAAAATGTCCGAAAAAAAAAATTTGAAAAATATCGGACAACAAAAGATCTAAAAAAAGTCTGAAATAAAAGATTTGAAAAATTTCGGACAGAAAAAGTCTGAAAAAAAAGATCTGAAAAAAGTCCGAAAAAAAAGTCTGGAAAATAGATCTGAAAAAAGTCTGAAAAAAAAAATTCTGAAAAAAAAAAATCTGAAAATAAAAGTCAGAAAAAAAAAATTCTGAAAAAAAAGATTTGAAAGATTTCTGAAAATAAAAGTCTGAAAAAAAAGATCTGAAAAAAAAGTCTGAAAAATAGATCTGAAAAAAGTCTGGAAAAAAAAATATCTGAAAAATGTCTGAAAAAAAAAATTCTGAAAAAAAAAAATCTGAAAATAAAAGTCTGAAAAAAAAGATCTGTAAAAAAAGTAAAAAAAAAAAGATCTGAAAAAAAAGATTTGAAAAATTTCGGACAAAAAAAGTCTAAAAAAAAAGATCTAAAAAAAGTCAGAAAAAAAAAGTCCTGAAAAAAAAGATCTGAAAAATTTCTGAAAATAAAAGTCTGAAAAAAAAGATTTGAAAAAAAAGTCTGAAAAATAGATCTGAAAAAAGTCTGGAAAAAAAAAATATCTGAAAAATGTCTGAAAAAGATGTCCGAAAAAAATTTCTGAAAAATTTCTGAAAATAAAAGTCTGAAAAAAAGATCTGAAAAAAGGTCCGAAAAAAAGTCTGAAAAATAGATCTGGAAAAAGTCTGAAAAAAAAAATTCTGAAAAAGATGTCCGAAAAAAAATTGTGAAAAAAAAGATCTGAAAAATTTCTGAAAAATAGATCTGAAAAAAAAAATTCTGAAAAAAAATATCTGAAAAATGTCTGAAAATAAAAGTCTGAAAAAAAAGTAAAAAAAAAAGATCTGAAAAATATCTAAAAAAAAAAAAATTCTGAAAAGAAATATCTGAAAAATGTCTGAAAAAGATGTCAGAAAAAAATTCTGAAAAATTTCTGAAAATAAAAGTCTGAAAAAAAAGTAAAAAAAAAAATATCTGAAAAAAAAAATTCTGAAAAAAAATATCTGAAAAATGTCTGAAAAAGATGTCCGAAAAAAAAATCTGAAAAATTTCTGAAAATAAAAGTCTGAAAAAAAGATCTGAAATAAAAGTCTGAAAAATGTCCGAAAAAAACGATTTGAAAAATTTCGGACAAAAAGTCTGAAAAAAAAGATCTGAAAAAAAAGTCTGAAAAAAAAGTCTGAAAAATGTCAGAAAAAAAAGATTTGAAAAATTTCGGACAAAAAAAGTTAAAAAAAGTCTGAAAAAAAAGATTCGAAAAATTTCGGACAGAAAAAGTCTGAAAAAAAAGATCTAAAAAAAGTCTGAAAAAAAAGATTTGAAAAATTTTGGACAGAAAAAGTCTGAAAAAAAGTCTGAAAAAAAGATCTGAAAAAAGTCTGAAAAAAAGATCTGAAAAATTAGTTGAAAGACATCCATATTTATGAAGTTTGAAAACGTGTCAATTTGACCCGAAGACAACAGGAGGGTTAACAAAAGAAAAATCTTAAAGCCGCACTAATCAACAACAGAAATGTATTGTGAAAGGTGTTGCTTGTACTGATGAACCCCAGCAGATTATCCTGACTCAAAGTTCCCCTCAGTTCTACTGTGCTTTTTTTAGCATCTTTAAGCTCATTGTTTCTGTTATGTGGTCTTTTGAAGCCACAGCAGGCAGCTGTTTACAATGAAAAACACTCTATACACTATACAATTACCCAGCACCAAATGGCAGAGAAATTTAATGACTAACTGGCAAACAGAGCCACATATATTTCGCAGGAGTTGGTGGAGACCAAAAACAGAGTAAAAAGAGGGTGAATATTGGACCTGAGTTCACCCCTTGGTCAGACACATGACTCCAAATGAATGATGGTGTTGCTCGGTGTCTGCTGGATGTGTGGATAGGCAACTGTTTGCTAACGCGGTCACCATATCTACTTTATAATTTGATAAAATCTCAATGTTGTGTTTACAACGTGTTCCGATGCATGCAAGAGGCCAAAAATCAGTTAATGCAGATTTAATATAAAGGGGACATATCATGCTCATTTTCAGGTTCATACTTGTATTTGAGGTTTCAACTAGAACATGTTTATATGCTTTAATGTTCAAACAACACATTATTTTTCTCATACTGTCTGTTTGAATATACCTGTATACACCCTCTATCAGAAACGTTCCGTTTTAGCGCATTTCAATGGAATGGCAACGGAATTGCGTCGCTAGGAAACAGCTTGGGTCCATTTTTACTTCCTGTCAGCTGATGTCATTCACATACACTGCAACAGGAAATAAACTGAGACACATTTGGAATGTTTACGTTTAAAACTGTGAAATTGTCTAAATATTTTAGATTTGTGACATCACAAATGCACAAAAATCCTGACGGCTTGTTTCAAAAGCACAGTTTCTGAATACAAGCTCTGTGTATTTATCTGTGGATTGAGCGTTTTGATACTTTCACAGTATTTATATATCACTTAAACCTGCATTATGACATAAAATACATGAAAATCTCACTTTTTACAATATGGGACCTTTAAGGTCCAAGTCTACTTGTCAATGATAAGAGATGTTAATAATTAACCGTTTAACCGGTATTGTATATACAAAATACATTTATGGAAATAAGATTGATTGGATTATATTCACCAGAAGTTTAACACATTACATGTCCCTTATAAATTAAAAAGAAAATACCACTAAATTGTGAGGGAAATGTTTTATTCTTTGATTTGGGGATTTGGGGATTTTGGGAGTAAAAGTAACTAGAGTGTATGACTCAACTTGTTCCCATGGTCTAGTGTTAAAAAAGTTAACAATAATCACAATAAATCGGAATATTGAATCGCAAAACATATCGAATTTGCACCCAAGTATTGTTATGGTATCGAATCAGGAGGCGTATCTTCTCAGCACTAGTAAGTGGACCTTGATTCTTGTTGTTTTTGTCTGTAGTTACTGTTTTGCTAAGTGGCTTGTTAATGTTAGTGGCTTGTGGCATTGGTATATGTTATACCAAAAACAGTTTTCAAGGTTCATTTATCCACGAATGAATGTCAGAAACAAACTATTTCTCTGGCAGACCAAGTAACTAATGCAAAAAACAAAAACAAAAAAAAAGATTTAATAACATTACATTGCAACTATCTAGACTTCTGAAAGACTCCCAGAAATCATTAAATGCCCATCGCTCAAGTTTACAGCGACCTTTAATATTTCAAAATGCACTCACAGCATCCCAGCAGCATCTTCCCCCCCTCCCCGAAGCAACAACAACAAACTGTGGTTTTTATTTTGTTTTGTTTGTGACACTTGTGACACAGCGTGGCAAGTCATCGCTGCTGGACCGAGAAGACATTTGTAACTTCTCGCTTGTTATGGATGAACGAGATCAGAGAGAAAACAAATGAAGGGGGCTGCGGTTTGTCGAACACCGCTATGCTGCGAGACAATTCAGGTGACAGAAGAGATATGAGAGGGCTTCACACTGCGTCGGCTGGACTCCGGCAGCTGCTGCGGATTTACAACGGCAGCTGTTAGGAGGAAAAATCTCATGTAGAAGAAGGGAAGAAAAGGGCCGAGACATTTACATTTAACTGAATGACTGATTGATGATTCTCTACCTGGTGCTGAGATTTCTGCCTTTGAGAATCCCTTTTGCGATGAAAGACTCTTCCCCCCCGCAGGAGTTTCATTGACACCTCTACCTTTTATCTTGACCCGTTTGCTCCCACTTTTTCATCTGGCACCTTTTCTTTTAACGCAAGTTCATTTATCCTTGGAACTCAGAAGGTGTTTTTGTCTTTTGCAGCTGGACCTATGAATAGATCCCTTGATCCTTATCACAGAGAACATTAGTTCCCACAAGTAAGTGCTTCTAAGTAGTCTCCGAGCATAGGAGGAGCTGTGGCATCATGCAGGGGATGAAAGGAGAAAACTCTCGCTCTGAAATGTAATTCATTCAGCACTTCCTGTCAGTTCTCTGGCAGGCTCCCCCCGCGTCAGCTGCAAATGAATGAGTAAAAAAAATTTAAAAATTGAGTTCCTCAACCTTGAGGGGTGATGGCGTGCACATTTGCTGCAGGCTGACAAAATGGGAAGTAAAGTTTTCACGTCGCATTTTGGCTTTCCAGCCAACTGTTTTCTCACATGCAAGGCTTTTCACGGCATCATGCATAATCATGATGTGTATTGCATCTGTGTACTTTTTGTGTGCAGTAAATTGGGAAACATAAAAAGCCCAGTTGCAAAACAGATTTTCCTCTCGCATGGTGATTTCTTCTCGGGTTCCGTAGAAGCTGCTTAGACCCTCCGACGCTGTGCGAGATGGCTCGTCGTCAAAATCATAAGGGCCTAATGGCGAATGAAACACCGGCCAGTCTTTAAGTATTCAGTCTCCCACCTCTTTTGGAATTGTCTCTCTTCAGCACAGATTTCCTTTTTTATTCATTCTCGTATATAGCTCGGAGAGACGGCTTCAGCGGATTCACTTTCTAGAGGATAAAAATTCATTGGAGGCGAGATCCAGCCCACAGGCCTGGAGATTGGTGTGCGATATACACAAGTTTAGTTTATAGAGTGGATTCCAACTTGGAAAATGAACTGATAGTTTTTTTTTTTTTTTTTTATCAAGATTGTTTTCCTGACTAAAAAAACGGAAACATGTCTCTGCTTGTGCCTTGTGCTTAGTTTAGGCGACTGTAGTGCATCAGAACTGATTAAGAACACAAAAAAACCTGAGCTAAACAAGATCAAATGCTCTGACAAAAAAAGAAAAACATCTGGTATCTGTGGCTGTCGCAGGAGTGTAACGGCCACACTGCCTGCTAGGGCTGGGGGATGTGGAGAAAATCAAATATTACGATATTATTGACCAAATACCTCAATATCGATATTAGGACTATTTTTTAGGGGTTGAACATTGGTGCTTTTGCAAAATATTTACACAATGACATTTTTGATAAATGTGGGAAAGGGGCTCTTGATTATTTTCTCAGCAATGGTCACACTTTATATGCATTTACTGTAACATCGCATGTTTGTCCATAGTTATTTGCGATTAATCACAAATTAATTACACGTGTTATCATCTGTTCAAAATGTACCTTAAAGGTTCCATATTGTAAGAAGTGAGATTTTCATGTCTTTTATATTATAAAGCAGGTTTAAGTGCTATATAAATTCTGTGAAAGTTTCAAAACGCTCAACCCATGGAGAAATACACACAGCCCGTATTCAGAAACAGTGCCTTTGAAACAAGCTGTCAGGATTTCTGTCCATTTGTGATGTCACAAATCTACAATGTTTAGACCATTACTCAGTTTTAAACGTGAACGTTCTAAATGTGTCCCAGTTTATTTCCTGTTGCAGTGTATGTGAATGACATCAGCTGACAAAAAAACATGAACCCAAACTGTTGCAATTCCGTTGAATTGCACTAAAACGGAGCGTTTCAAACAGATGGTGAATACAGGTCTATTCAGGCAGACAGTGTGGGGAAAATAATGTTTTTTTTTAACATTTAAGTATGTAAACATGTTCTAGTAGAAACATAAAATACAAGTATGAACCTGAAAATGAACATGATATGGGACCTTTAAAGAAAGGTTTTTCAAGTATCAACATGGGAGTGGGCAAATACGCTTGCTTTATGCAAATGTATGTAAATATTTATTATTGCAAATCAATTAACAACTCAAAACAATGACAAATATCGTCCAGAAACCCTCACAGGTACTGCATTTAGCATAAGAAATATGCTTAAATCATAACATGGCAAACTGCAGCCCAACAGACAACAACAGCTGTCAGTGTGTCAGTGTGCTGACTTGACTATGACTTGCCCCCAAACTGCATGTGATTATCATAAAGTGGGCATGTCTGTAAAGGGGAGACTCGTGGGTACCCATAGAACTCATTTTCATTCACATATCTGGAGGTCAGAGCTCAAGGGACCCCTTTGAAAATGGCCATGACCTCCTTCACGACAAGCTAGTATGACATGGTTGGTACCGATGGATTCTTCAGGTTTTTCTAGTTTCATATGATGCCAGTAACTTTAGTTTAGCTTTAAAACTGAGCCTGGTACAACATAAAAAATGCAGCCCTAATATTTATACAACCAACGTGTTTATGAATAAACTGTTTACTAGAACACAAAGTTCTTCATAGATCTAGCCTCTTACAAAAAAAAAAAAGGTTTGACTCATCGACTTTCAGGGGGCAGACCTAAAATCTTTGAATGCTCTGAATATTGTATAAAATAAACTTTAAATGAAATTGAATTAATGACACCTGCTACTTGCAGAACCCCATTCACAAAGGCTGGTAGAATTAGACCGGCAGCGTGCTCAAGAGGACATCCAACGCTCTCCGCAGGTAGACGATGTTGCAGTCTGAGCACACACTGCAGTAATTGCAGGGGAGGGAGAACTCTATGAGAGGCCCTTTAGGTATTAATTGGTGTGCGAGGTTTCTCTCTGTTTTTTTTGCAGCCGCTCCGGCATGACGCTGCATCGGAGGGACAGATGAAGGCCAGCACCGTGTGGTTCGATGAGATTGCAACAGGAGCCTGAGACAAATATCTCCCATTCAAAAGGGCACTTCAAAGCCGTGAAAGATGTTGATATTCATGAGTTTTTGTTTTTTTTTGACTGAGTCGGTTTGCTTTTTATTCCCCTCCACCCCCGTCCTACTGGATAACCCAAGTGAATATTGCTTCGAAGAATGTTTTATATCATGCCTGAGGGGTGTGTGTACAGAGCTGACACATCTGAATGATTGATACGATTTCATCGTGCGCATCTTTGGATTGGAAAAATAAATGAGAGGAGAGGGAGTCGGTAGTGGGTAATAAATGAATTTCGCCCAAGGTGTTGACGTCTGTTCCAGGTGGACGAAACATTTCACCGAAAGTGCATTATTTAAAAGACATTATTCAAAAAAACACAAATGCGGGGTGACACCTTCACCTTGTTAATGAAACATTTATAACAGCCACATAAAAACCTGCATAATAGGTCTATTAAGCATTCATTAGCACTAATCACCTTTTATATTATCTTTAGACTGTCTTTCCATTTATTGCTTTTTTACCTTGTTATGAGACAAACTAAATAATACGCACAGGAGTTTGACTACAAAAATTCAAATATTTGATTGTCAATACATTTTTATCTTTTTAAACCCAACTTTATTTATGCGCCATCTGAGCACAATCTACATTAAAGGTCCCATATCAAGCTCATTATCAGGTTCATACTTGTATTTTGTGTTTCTACTAGAAAGGTTATTCTGGCAGAAACCCTGACATTTGTTTATTTCACACAATCCCAGTCCTCCTCAATATCTGAATGCTCTTTTATAGTGAAATATTTACTGACAAATTGATTATTAAAGTTTGATGTTGTATTTTAATTTACACAACCATTCATGTGCATAAGTTAAACTTTAACAAATCTGGGAAAGGCTTACTTCTTGTAGTGTAAAGTCGCGGTTTAGACACTTTTATGTTCACCAACAGTAGAAATATAAGTTAGATCCCTCCGTTTACACTTATGCAGGAGTATTAAAAAGGGGAATAAACTACTCTTCATTTATTCTAAACCATTTCTGGAGTGTCATAACATTTCATAGACGAGCCGCAAGTGTTTACAGAGGATTTAGGTCAAGAAAAACATTCATTTGTGTGCACACCATATAGTATGGGCTTACTTAAGGCTATATGGCACAGCAATTTCTATAAAGCTTAATTAGCATCAGTGGTGACTGTTCATATGGTGTATTGCTACAGTGTGTTGGTTTGAAAGCAGTGGATTACATGTAAAGTCCTGAGCCTTGGTGGTAATGAGTGGTTAACTGGAACATCGTTTCTCTCTCAGACACGGAGCTATTGCTTATTTTTCGACCACAGTTTGGTCTTAAATTAGTCTAATATGTCAGAGCCATGAAAGTCTAAACAAACTGGGGGAACAGGCTGCTCATTTGCAGTTAAAGACTAACAGAGTGTGCTTTAGATCTCCATCTCTTGTAATTTGTCATTTTTAGTTTTTTGTGCACAGATTGCATCATTTGCATATTTTTATCATACATATTTTCTTTCTTTTGTGTTGGTCTTCTGCCGTTCTGTTCTCCTGCTGTTATTTACTGTAACTTACAACGCCGTGGCTCATATCTTTTCATATTTTATATTCAAAACTATCCTCTGAATCTTTTCTCTTGACTAATAGTTGATAGTTGATCGTCTCTCATTTCTGTAATGTGTATATTGCACTGTAGATAATACACATAGGTTGAATATGATAAGAGTCATAATTAAAGCTGCGATTAGCGATGAGCGGGCCCTCACACCTTCCCGCGCGTCGGGGGTACGGGCGGGACGCTGACTGACGCGGCCAGGCACAATGAACTCGGAACTCTGCCGAGTGCAATGACGCCTTCCACAAGACTCTATGACAAACGGTTCATGAGTTATGAAAGAGGGCGTGGCTAACGTCTTGGGGCTGTGCTATGAGTCTATATTGCATGTAAATGTCCTCAGGACTGGACCCTTATCATGCCTGAGAAATTTGGGGCAGATCGGATTATATACAGTGGAGTTACAACAACTTCCTGTTTCATGGCGAATGGCTCAAAATGGCCGCCACACCACGGTCCGGTCGTTCGGTGAAAACTCACCATTTGTATATCTTTTCATCCTTAAGCTCTTTAGATGGTCCTGACCAAATTTCAGGTCGATCTGATTAAATCTGTAGGAGGAGTTCGTTAAAGTACACAACCTTTAAAACGCAAAAAATTGGCAAAAATCTCACATTGAATTCAAAATGGTTGACTTCCTGTTGAGTTTTGGGCATACCTCCAAGAGGCTTTTTTGTGCGTCTCCACATGTTACATCTGTCTGCCAAATTTCATACATGTAGGTAATTTTTCCGACTTCCTAAGGGGCGCTAGCGAGCATTTTGCAACAGCGAAGCCCGAGACTCTTAAAATATCAAATTTTTCACCGCGTCTGATAAGTATGCCAAGTTTAACAACTGTTTGAGCCTGTTAAGGCCGTCAAAAAGGCGATTAATTTGCATGAAAAAGAAAAAGAAGAATTCCTACAGTTTTAATGCTTCGCTGGCCCGACGTTGTCGGTGCTCAGGCCCTAATTAATGATATCAAAGCTGCTTCATTGGTCAAACAATCTCTACTCAAGGTCTACTGCTTGCTTGTTCTGGTGCTTTTGAGCTGATGAACTATGACTGTGTGTTTATAAGTGATCGGAAAAACAAAGTGTTTAACAAACAATAGAGGAACTAGAATTACTGCCTCGTGGTTGTATGCCTCTGCCAACCAGTCCAGTTGCAGTCATGTCTGTCCAAAATGTCATCACTTTTGTCTGAAATTTTTCATAATTAGCATATGGATTCTTGAGTTATGGCCAAAGAAATTGTTTTAGGTCACAGTGAACTTGACCTTTGACCACCAAAATCGAATCAGTTCATCCTCGAGTCCAAGTGGACGAAATTTGAAATATTCGCTCAAGGCCTTCCCGAGATATCACGAGAATGGGAAGGATGTGATGTCAGAGTGACCTTGACCACAGGTACTGCTTAGCATAAAAAAATATGCTCAAATCATAACATGGCAAACTGCAGCCCAACAGGCAACAACAGCTGTCAGTGTGTCAGTGTGCTGACTTGACTATGACTTGCCCCAAAATGCATGTGATTATCATAAAGTGGGCATGTCTGTAAAGGGGAGACTCGTGGTTACCCATAGAACACATTTTCATTCACATATCTGGAGAAGACAAGCTAGTATGACATGGTTGGTACCGATGGATTTTCTAGTTTCATATGATGCCAGTATCTTCACTCGAGCTTTAAAACTGAGCCTGCTACAACCTCCGTAAGACAGAATAACGGCCGGGTCAAGGGCGGACCGTAACATTTTTAAGAGGTGAAATAAAAATCGATACAGCATTATGGAGAATCGATACAGTATCGCAAAACATTGCGATACTTGTGTATCGATATTTTCTTAACACCCCTAATTCTTATTAATATACTGAAACTTAAAGGTCCCATATCATGCTCATTTTCAGGCTTGTATTTTGTGTTTCTACTAGATCATGTTTACATGCTGTAATGTTCAAAAAAACTTTATTTTCCTCATACTGTCTGCCTGAATATGCCTATATTTACCCTCTGTCTGAAACACTCCGTTTTATTAGATTTCAACGGAATTGCGTTGCTAGGCAACAGCTTGGGTCCATGTTTACTTCCTGTCAGCTGATGTCATTAACATCCACTGCAACAGGAAATATACTGGGACACATTTACAATGTTTCCATTTAAAACCGTGTAATGGTCTAAATATCGTATATTTGCGAAATCACAAATAGACAGAAATCCTAACAGCTTGTTTCAAACGCACAATTTCTGAATATGGGCTGTGTGTATTTCTCCGTATATTAAGCGTTTTGATAGTTTAACAGTATTTATACAGCACTTAGCCTGCTTTATAATATAAAAAACATGAAAATCTCACTTTTTACAATATGGGATCTTTAAAGCATTTGATACTATTGAAATCTGGGCTGGGGGCACACTAGAGAATTATCACACTGATCTCCCACCTGGCAGTCAGAGGCGAGATATTGAACAGAGGATTAATCGGTCAGCAGTAATGTAATGATACAGTAGTGTGAAAGACGGGAGGGGGTGGATATTAACAGATCTCAGAAAATGATCAAACATCTGGTCTCATTGCCTCTCTGTTATTTCTGACAAAGCCTACTCACATCCAGCTTTACTACACAGAAGAACACATTGATGCACATCTTTACAACCACTACCCCCACATCTTTCCCATCATGTTTTAAAAAATTCCACTAGCAAACAAAACTGTAGGCGTGATCCCACCCACAGTAATCTCAGGGATTCGGCCCACCGTAATCATGCGGAATCACTCAAGTTCCCCCCGCTGGGCTGACAGTGAATCTGTGACGAGGAGGACCGTTGATGAGAGACGAGCTGCTTCTTAATAAATGATAACTGGCTGCTGATCAGCACTGGGAGAGAGCAACACACGGCCAGGCAGATTCACACACAGCTCTGGATTGACATTATAGAAGCAGACAGACATGGCATGAAATGTCCACACACTCCAGGACAGGAGGGAATAACCCTGCTGCTGCTCGGCCCTTTTTTATCTGAGAGTGCTGGATTAATCCTTGCAGTGCTTCGCTGAAAATTAAAGACTTTACTTTGCAATAAGTTGATTGATTGTGCTGTTTGGTGAAAGTCAAGAGCAGAGGTGAAAACTACACTTGAGTAAAAGTCACTTTATAACCAGTCTAAACTGGACACTTAAAGGTCCCTTATCGTGCTCATTTTCAGGTTCATACTTGTATTTTGTGTTACTAAAAGAACATGTTTACATGCTGTAAAGTTCAAAAAACACATTATTTTCCTCATACTGTCTGTCTAAGTATACCTGTATTTACCCTCTGCCTGAAACGCTCCGTTTTAGTGCATTTCAACGGAATTGCAACGGAATTGAGTTGCTAGGCAACAGCTTGGGTCCATGTTTACTTCCTGTCGGCTGATGTTATTCACATACACTGCAACAGGAAATGAACTGGGACACATTTAGAATGTTTACGTTTAAGACCGTGTAATGGTCTAAATATTGTATATTTGTGACATCACAAATGGACAGAAATCCTAACGGCTTGTTTCGAACGCACAATTTCTGAATAGAGGCTGTGTGTATTTCTCTGTATATTGAGCGTTTTGATAGTTTAACAGTATTTATATAGCACTTAAATCTGCGTTATAATATAAAAGACATGAAAATCTCACTTTTTACAATATGGGACCTTTACAACATTTAGATTATGGTGCAGCCCTAGTATAAACTCCTTGGCATAAACGTAGTGTCGACGGACAGACTGGCTTTTGTCATTCAGCTCAGTGTCAGCGATGTGCTCTCATATACTGACCTCAGGCCAGCCTTCACAACCACAGCTAACTGTAGTCTGAGTTTGATCTTCTAGCTCTTTTTAAAAGCCATACACCGTTAGGAGGGGGAAAAAAAGAAAAAAGAGTGAGGTCAGTGATGCTTTAGGCCTTTCTCACTTCCCAGTTTGTACATCCTCAATTCCTTTACTTGCCTCCTCTCCTTGCGTCTTATTCCCGTCCACGGCAGATGCAAGCAGAGGTGGCGAGGAACAGATGTGAGGAGAGAGAGGAAGTCGAGGCAACAAACGCATTTAGCAAAATAAAAAGACATCCCTGTCATAGAGCCGTCATTTTAAAGCAATGTGAAGTATTATATATGGCGTGTAGCACAGCTGGATCAGCTATCCGTTGTTTTGTTATACTTCTATATTTTATGATCTCTGTCAGATGAGCATGAAAGCTTTCCTGAAAACCTTTGTATTTACTATTATTTCAAATCACAACGTGGTATAACTTGACAAGAATGTACAGATGTTATACATTTTTTAATTTTTTCTATTCAACACACAAATTTGTTTTAAGTGATTTTTAGGTTGTAGCGGGCTCAGATTTAGAGTTAAGATACTGGCATCATATGAAACTAGAAAACCTAAAGAATCCATCGGTACCAACCATGTCATACTAGCTTGTCGAGGAACACAAAATAACGCTCCAAAACTTGCGTTAAATTTTGGCGAGGAAAAACTGTCATGGACATTTTCAAAGGGGTCCCTTGACCTCTGACCTCTAGATATGTGAATGAAAATGGGTTCTATGGGTACCCACGAGTCTCCCCTTTACAGACATGCCCACTTTATGATAATCACATGCAGTTTTGGGGCAAGTCATAGTCAAGTCAGCACACTGACAGCTGTTGTTGCCTGTTGGGCTGCAGTTTGTTATGATTTGAGCATATTTTTAATGCTAAATGTAGTACCTGTGAGGGTTTCTGGACAATATTTGTCATTGTTTTGTGTTGTTAGTTGATTTCCAATAATAAATACATACATACATACATTTACATAAAGCAGCATATTTGCCCATTCCCATGTTGATACGAGTATTAAATACTTGACAAATCTCCCTTTAAGGTACATTTTTTCAACAGATAAAAAGAAATATTAATTTGCGATTAATCATGGACAATCATGCGATAGATCGTGATTAAATATTTGAATCGATTGACAGTCCTAATTGGAACATATTTTTTAGGAGACACGGCTGAACAGAGTAGCAGACCACCTGCAAATCTATGCGTGAAATACGAAATAAATAAAGGTAGCACCATAAGTGTATCAAAATGACTAAAAGTACAGATATTTCTCCCAAAATGAGTAAAAGGTATGCTACAATAAAACTTACACAAAAAAGTTACTAAAAAGGTCCCATATCGTATTAACTTTCAGGTTCACACTTGTATTTTGTGTTTCTACTAGAACATGTTTATTTGCTTTAATGTTAAAAAAACAAACTTTATTTTCCTCATACTGTCTGCCTGAATATACCTGTATTTACCCTCTGTCTGAAACGCTCCGTTTTAGTGCATTTCAATGGAATTGCAACGGAATTGCATTGCTAGGCAACAGTTTGGGTCCATGTTTACTTCCTGTCAGCTGATGTTATTTACATACACTGGAACAGGAAATAAACTGGGACACATTTAGAATGTTTATGTTTAAAACCGTGTAATGGTTTAAATATTGTATATTTGTGACATCACAAATGGACAGAAATCCTAACGGCTTGTTTCAAACGCACAATTTCTGAATATGGGCTGTGTGTATTTCTCCGTATGTTGAGCGTTTTGATTGTTCTTCCCTGCCCACCAGCCTCAGCTATACGAGATCACATTTTACAGAAAAACCATCAGTAATTTGTCTTCACTTTTGGGTGTGTTTCTGTAATAACACATGAGTGAGGACAAAAGCTTAAGGAGGCCCCCAAGGGCCAATAAAAAACAGCCTCTTCCAGTACGGCCTGTGACTGAATTACCACCCACCTCCCCGCGGCCGCCGGCTCCCATCGGCCCCAGCGGCCGGGGCCTCTAATGCATTTACCAGCAGTGACGAGGAGACGGCACGCTGACAGGAGGGAATCAGCTTTCTCAGAGATGGTAATGGGGGGAAAAAGGAGCCTCCAGCCCAGTTCCAAATCCTAATGTGGAGGGCAGGGCTGCCAGAAAAGGAGGCAGTCATGGTGAGAGGCTGTGGGATTGGTGGGGATTATAATGGCTTTTGGAGAGGATGAGAGGTGCAGATGGGCTG
The DNA here is from genome assembly GCF_015220745.1 of Sebastes umbrosus. Taxonomy (NCBI): domain Eukaryota; kingdom Metazoa; phylum Chordata; class Actinopteri; order Perciformes; family Sebastidae; genus Sebastes; species Sebastes umbrosus. The sequence goes on along the minus strand of NC_051283.1, from coordinate 4,785,158 downwards.
TGAGAGGAAACCGGGTCCAGAACCCAGTGCCGACGGTGGACGTCATTTGCGGAGATGGCGGTGTTTCACTCAGCAGTGCATCATAAATCCAATTAAGCACTCAAATCCAAATGAACACATGCATAAATATGCACACACAGACAGTGGGACCGTACTGCAAAAGTACAAAATATTTGTTCTGAGATGCAGAGAAAATCATCAACCGAACTGGCATCTGTATTTCTCAAGTATTAAAAGTGCCAACAAATGTTTGTTTTTTTCTTCCGTCTTTCGCGGCCTTCTTTCTAGAAGGACAGAGTTGTTGCTCTTCATAAAGTCAAAACAAACTGCAGGTCTAAATCATGGAGATGCACAAAACACACACACAAAACCCTCAGACAGAGACTCATACAAGTTTTTTTTTTTTTTTATCGCACAAAGCCAAAACAGTCTAACCTCAACAGTTTCATATCATCTGAGATCATAAACTCCATAAATCAATACTGGACATTTTTTTCCATCACTGACCCAACTGCTGCAATTTCATACATTTAGCTGCCAATAATCAATCTCAGGAGAAGTCAGTGAGGAGTTGCAAGAGATTAAGTTTTTGTTCTTTACTTGTATAGACGTAAACATTGTTTATGACTATTATTATTATAGGACTATTTTTTTCAATAAAGTAATTCCAATGAGAACTGTGCAGTGAGTTCTGTGGATCATGGGCATGAAAAGCTTTAGTACTCGATTTGGGATGTCAGTATTTGTTCAACATATAGAGGTATCACATTTTTTTGTGTTTTGTAAAAAAACTATATATATATATATATATATATATATATATATATATATATATATATATATATATATATATATATATATACACACATATAACCGATACATATAGTAAAAAGGTATACAAGTAAGGGATAATGTACAAGAAAATCACCCTGTTGAGGTTTAGTTCACAACAATGACTCGTTCTCTGTTTATCCCGCTTATTACACAACTACTACTACTACTTAAAGGGACTGTTTGTAACTTCTTACACGTATAAATCATTGCGCGCCCATTCACGCTTGCGTGTGGCTACGCTGTTCAGACTCAGACTCCAACACAAACTACACAGAAGCACCAAAACCACAAAGTTGTATGTAGTGAAGCCCGTCTGTTAAACAGTGTTGGCCGCGGTCGGAGGACGCGGGGGAGACTGTAGCTTTGGTCTCCAGGGCCGTAGTGTCTGCTGTACTCTGCTCCTCTGCCTGCCTACACACTGCAGACGAGTTAGTTTAGCTCTGAGAATATCTAGTGAATGTTCAGTGGACGTTTGTGCAGAAATAACTGCTGCAGCTCCTCCAGACCAACAGAGGTTTTCCGTGTCTTGTGAAGTGACGGTGCTCCGCAGAGAGAAACGTTATCGTCTCCGACCAAAACTCCAGTGTCTCCCCTGTTTCCTCCGACCGTGGTCGGGAGGCTGAAGCAGGAAAAGCCAACACTAGGATCAGCAGTGATTCATGGAGAGACCTTCGTCTGGTCAGCTAACATTTCTGCCAAGTAGCTGAACTATAGAGTGATATTGTGGTTTTAGTTGACGTGTGTCGCCTCACTGTTTTGAACGATGCTCGTTCATGTCTATGTAGAGCGAGCACAAGCGCGAGCCCGAGCAACAGGATGCTGACTTTCGTTAACTCAACGGCCACAGGTTTTGCTGTTAACAAGCAATTTCTGATTTTTATATAGAGTCCCTTTAAGATATCAATAATTTGACACAAAAATGGTCCACCAGAGTCCGACATCAGAACTGCGCCGGTCTGTTATACATAGCAACGGTCTGCTTTAAAGAAATATGATACCTAATTTTTGTAACTCTAATAGACAAATTAAACTTTTAATAGCTACATAGGGCTACCATGAGCGGGAGAATATTAGGGCTGCAAATAATGATTATATTCATTGTTGAATAATTTGTCCATATTTTCTCGATTTATTGATTAGTTGTTTGGTCTAAAAAATGTAAAAAAATTGTGAAAAATGTCAAAACAACTCAAAGATATTCAGCTTACTGTCATAGAGGAGTAGAGAAACCAGAAAATATTCATATTTTAAGAAGCTGGAATCTGAGAATTTTGACTTTATTTTCCTTAACAAAAAAAATACTCAAACTTATTAATTATCAAAATAGTTGGCGAATAATTTAATCATTGACAACTAATCGATTAAAAGATTAATCATTGCAGCTGTAGAGAATATGTTTGTTGGTATTAATTCTAAGTCCATACAGCTATCACAGAGCAGAAATTGCACATACAAACATGCAAATATTGACAAAAATGACACCAAACTGTGTCAAAATGACAACAGTTTACAATCTGCAGATGTTTATTCATATATTGTTCACCATTTATCCCATTACATATAGTATTACAGTAAACAAAATACCTAATTATACATTAAATATTAGGAACCATTTTGAAAAAATATCTGATTGGGATTATTTTGACTGATGTTGCAATTGCGATATGATTTGCAATATAAGAGGGAAGGGTCAGTTTTACATCATTATTCTCATTTTCATTGAAAACATATTGAACTGATTATGGTGTGATTTTTGCGGTGACCTGCACCGAACAAAGATGTTTTTTTTTAAGTTTGTAGGATATGTTGTGTAGGCCAGGACATCTCTGCAGCACCATGATATTTCATTTAAAATGGTAATTTGACACACATTTTGCCTTTAATAAATATGATATATATATTATGGCATTCCGTTTAGGAAATTATTACATATAAAATGTGAAATTTGAGAATATTGAATGGAATCCTGAATATATTGAATGAACCCTGAGAACAAAGTGCATTGAATATTTTTCCCATTATAAATCCACCAAAATTATGCAAAAGCACATTTTTCCAATATAAGTGTTGTAGTATAACCAGGCAGAGACCGTTGATGATGTGTGAAGCGATTTTGGTATTACTACACTGTGTCTTGCTCAGAGGACGGCTCGTTTTGATTAAAATGAGGCTGTAGCTCGTTGTCTACCTTACCATGGTTAGAAAAAGCCCTCATTGGTGTTTTAACAACATTTCTGTTCAAATCTGTCAATATTTTTCCAACTTTAGTGAACTTGTTCAGTTCTGCATTACTCTTCCACGATGAAAAAGTGAATAAACTCTTCATCTATAGAACGGTATTGAATATGTTTTACCAGTATTATTTTGGCCCGTGGTACACATATTTACCAGGGTGTTAATTATCTCCTCATTATTTAGGAAGACCGATACTAGATTTCGTGCTGACTCGCTCATAGTGACACACACGTCTAGCAGCATCAAGATCTGTACAGATAATGACCTAAAACACAAGACAGCGGCATGCCGCTGTGATGACGTCAGATTTCATTCCATATTCTCAGAGTTTCATTCAATATATACAGGATTTCATTCCATATATTCGGGATTTCATTCAATATTCTCAGCGTTCATTCAATATTCTCAGGGTTCATTCCATATATTCAGCATTTCATTCATTATTCTCAGTATTCATTCAATATTCTCAAATTTCACATTATATATATAATAATTTCCTACACAGCATGCCATAATATATATATAAATATATATATATATATATATAGATATATATATATATATATATGATATATAACATAAGGCAACGAGTTTCTAAAAGGCTAGAATATAAGTACAAAATCTAAATCTGTCAGAAAACAAGAAAAAGATAAGAAGCATCTCATTTTCGCATACATTTTCCCGTGGTATGTGCTGCTTCTCCCTACATTGATGCTAATTGGTTTGATAAGTGATGACAAACAGTGTGGTATGTGTTGAGAACAGTTGAACATCTTGCTAAATCGCGGGAAGGAGAAGCATGCAGCTCAGATCTTTACAGCCAAGCAGCCAGCGATTCTCCCCATCTCTCACATGTCTGTCACATTCACTCTATGGGATGCTGCCGTGCCAGGAAAAAATACTCCGCTTTATTGCCTTTCCAACCTCAATTTAATGTCTCGCAAAAAAAACGAAAAAAAAAAACAGCAGGCATAGCGGGCTGAAAAATCACCTCAATACAAAATGCAAAATACATTCATGTTTAATCCCCTCTGCCTCCTCTCGGGTGTTTTTAGAACATCCAGTCCTGATGTTGGGAAAGGTGTTTTGCATTTTCAAACCCAAAAGAGGTGTTCTGTCTGTGTTACAGAATTGGGTAGATTGATTGTACGTTGGGATAATGCATTGTTAGGTAAACAACCGCTCCCGTCTGATGCCTCGCCAGCACTGCAATTTAATCACACCAAAAGTAAATATATGAATTCCTGCTCCTGAACACTCATTAAGGATGCTCACCATACGGCTCCTTCCCTGGAATGAGGCATTTGCAGCTTCGGTAGTGAGAGTAATGACCATCATTCATACTGCCAGCTTTCATTGCCTGGTGGCGTGTTTAGCTACACATACTTGAGATTTTGGAGGAAGGAAAGGCAATTGTATTTAATCATCCCCGGGGAGAGATTTGCCTTGAAAAATCACGTCCGAGTGATCGATTGCTCGTGCAAGACACGTGAAAACGCTCCGTCCGGACATGATTACGTCTCTGTCCGGCACTTCTGACATAGCTGCGTTTCATGGGTTCATATTGTGTGATGAGATAACATCATTTTCAAAATAAGATGAAACCTTCATGTGAGGAAATTAGCTCTTGAAAAAAGCAAGAAATATAATTAAAAAATCGACATATACTTAATCATAATGATAGCGTATCATCATAATATATCTGCGGCTACAATGACTCAGCAATTAATGGCCGTAATTAAACACTTCACCCCCCCACTGCCTCAGTCAGAAGTCTGATGTACGGCCTCTTCGCTAGAAGTTTCTGTCAGATGACTCCTTCATTTCCTGCTCCCTACTGTGACAGAGGTCCATAAAGATTGGCTGACGTCATCTAGTCTGAATTTAAAAATCTAATATAAAATCTAATTAAAACTAATGATTAGAGCTCAAACAATTAGTCCATTGACAAGAAATTAATCGAAATTAAATGCACTGGTTCCAATTTCTCACGTATGAATATTTACAGCTTTTCTTCGTATTTGTTAATTGGATATCTTCTGGTTTCGGGTTGACTGGACATTTTTCACTTTTTAATGACATTATTCTATATATTTATCAGCCCAGGTCTCAAATGAGGCATTAATGACACGGTAATTTGTAAGTCATGTAACACCTGTGTTACAAACGAATCCACGTGTATATGCAATATCATTTTCCACTTGTGCAATTTTGTTAATAGTCTGTTTATTGTCAATAATCCTATTTTTATTCTTCCTTCTATTAAAATGGTTCATATTTTGTTACACTTTGTTTAGTTCTTTTTTTTTTTACTGTGATAGCTGATGCATCTTGTTTTTTTGCACTATCCCCTTTGCTGCTGTACACTGCAAATTTCCCCACTGCGGGACTAATAAAGGAATTTCTTATCCTATCTTATCTAATGCTACGCTCAGAGCTAGTGACGTAGAAAAAATAAATGAGAAAGATTATGATTATGGCGGGCGGGTCCAACAAACACAGGACTTTCAACCAGAAGACCGTTGTTTGTGTGTTGTTGAGTTATTTTGATGTTACGTTAGTGGCGCTTGCGATGATTTTTCCGTACTCACGTAACGTTGTTTACGTACGTATTTTACTTAGTTTACGTACTTATTTCAAGCCATACCATGATGTTTTTCCTAAACCTAACAGAGTGGTTTTGTCGCCTAAACGGCCACTTCACGGTGACGACGTAGCCTAAAATGTGTTATCATGACATGCGGAATGTCCTTCGAATGCTGTGCTATTTATTAGGGCTGTCAATCAATTAAAAATGTAAATCGCGATAAATAAATTATTATTATTTCTTACACTGCCATATGTTCATTTTGGGGGAAGGTTCTGTGTTGTATGTACAATGTGTTAAATGTATCAAATCAATAAATATATGTTTAAAAAAAATGTAAGGATGCACCTATACGGGTCCGATACTGTGCTCATGTACTCGTACCCGCAAAACAGCTCCGATACAACGGCTCCGATACCACTTTATGGCAGCATGACGTTAATCATCCTTCTTTCGGGTCCTATTGTGTGCTGACTTGACTATGACTTGCCCCAAACTGCATGTGATTATCATAAAATGGGCATGTCTGTAAAGGGGAGACTCGTGGGTACCCATAGAACCCATTTACAATCACATATCTTGAGGTCAGAGGTCAAGGGACCCCTTTGAAAATGCCCATGATAGTTTTTCCTCACTAAAAAAAAAAAATGTAGCATAACTTTTTTTAGGGTTATTTAACCTCCTTTGCCTCGTGCAAGCTGGGATGACATGGTTGGTACCGATGGATTCTTTAGGTTTTTTAGTTTCATGTGAAGCCAGTACCTTCACTCTAGCTTTAAAACTGAGCCCGTTACAACCTGAAAATTGCGTTACAGAAATTAGTGGCGTTAAAACAAATTTGCGTTAACGTGTTATTATCGCGTTCACTTTGACAGCCCTAATATTTATACGCCTTCCCATGAGATGACATTTATAGACAAAACAATTAATCGATCATTAGTTGCAGTCCTAATGATGTCAGATCAATAAGTCAAAACAAACAATCATGAGCTGGAGACAATGAAGAGAAACAGGTATTTTTCACTCACTTATTTGGTAATGAAGTGTCTGTGTGTGTGTGTGTGTGTGTGTGTTTCCTGAGCTCAGAGCTTGACCTGAGTAGGTCTCCACTTTCACTGGGACACAGTGTGTGGAGGCGAAGGCTCAAACGCTTCCACAAAGCAGTAAACACGGCAGCTTTTCTGAACACAGTGTACCGCTGCACCTGGTCAAACAGCACCTGAGGGCTGTTTTCATCTTGTTGCCGCCGAGTCTTTCCCCTCTTCACAAAGTTGTTTATCTCTCTCTGCAAATCTCTCTGAACACCACACAGGAAGCATTTTTCAACCCTGCTGTGAATTGCTTAAGCCCCGTCTCTCTGCTCTGTAGTCCACATGATCCATAAAAATAAAGACAGTTTGCCCTTTTCTGATTTTCGCAGGGCTTTTGTCATCAGCCACGGTTGAAGTCGTTCTCTTTCTTATTCCTCTTGCTTGTTTTCGTCAGATGCTGTGCTTAATTGTGGCTGATTGATCCATTGAAGAGCTTCTTTCTTATTGTGTTTGCTACTTCTGATGGAAGAAGAGCTGCAGGAGCACCCTTCATATTCTGGCCTGTATAGACACAGTCTCAAAAAAAGCTCCCGGAGCATCAACAATTCAGTAGCAGACGATCAAAATGCCTCCCCCCCCGGTGCTCCCCCCCACCCCCAGCGAGCTCTCCTCAGAGAAAGTGGATGTTTGTGAATGGAACAAATGTGTTTCATGAAGCCACCTCCGAGCTCTTTAAAGCCTTCTCCGCGGCTCCTCGAAACTTTATGTCACGATACCAAAATTCTTGCTTCGATACTACACCGTGCCTGAATATCTCGATACCGATACTGAAACGATACCACGGCAAAAACATCAGGAAAAGTAATGGAATAATAGACAGAACATGACACTTCAAATTATATTTTATTAATTAAAAAAGTTTAAATGTAAAAATTGATTCAATAAAGGGCCCATATCGTGCTCATTTTCAGGTTCATACTTGTATTTTGTGTTTCTATTAGAACATGTTTACATGCTATATATATACACCTGTATTTACCTTCTGCCTGAAAGGCTCTGTTTTAGTGCATTTCAACGGAATTGCGTTGCTAGGCAACAGCTTCGGTCCATGTTTACTTCATGTCAGCTGATGTCATTCACATACACTGCAACAGAAAATAAACTGGGACAAATTTAGAATGATAATGTTTAAAACTGTGTAATGGTCTAAATATTGTATATATATTTTTTTTTTTTTTTTTTAAAGGGAGTTCTGCTGAGACACCAACTCAGAGCGGGACTGTGCAGCCGGTGAGAGATTCATGACCTGCTTTAACCTTCTGTTCAACTTCACTTGTTGACTCCTTTTGGTTATCTCTCCAGTGTATTTTTTCATGCTGCCGCACATCGACGCAACTCACGGCTGGTATTAAAACACTGCCATTCTTACAGTATCGGTACTAATAAAACGGGGTATCGTATCGTTTTTAACGGCAGGGTATCGCGGTTCCCTTTCTAGTATCCGTATACAGTGCAACACTATTTGTGGCTTTTTACGCGAGCGCGAGAGAGAGAGAGAGAGAGAGAGAGAGAGAAAAGACGGGGCAGTGCGAGGCCACCCACGCTCTTGCGGCGGTACAGTCCATCTCAAAGCGGTCACGGGGGGTTAAGAAGACCAATCAGACGATGGTGATTGAGCCCGTGGGATGAGAAACAGGGAGAGCCTCCGAGGTTTCCAATCAGGAGTCCACAGGCAGGATACAAAGTGTGTGCTTTAGCAAACTCGTTCACATTGGTATTCAATCAGCTGCTTTGTGGGGAGATGGCGAGCCCTCTCATGTCAAGGTTAGAGATAGTAGAAGAGAGAGAGAGATGGATGCATTAGAGCAGCTCTTTAAAGGTGTTAGCGCCGGCGAAACAAGGAGCGCCTGAATCTTCCATTTCCACATCCAAATTGGCCGGCATGTTATCCCGGAGTAAAGTCACATCAAAGTTTGTCCCTGGGCTGATTGACTGGAGAGAGCTGCATTTTAAAATTGTCAACGTGACACTTTTCTCCCTCCCTCCCTCCCCTCTCCGTCCCATCTCTTTCAGGCACTCTGCTAAGCTGGACAGATTGGCGCGCCCTTAATTCCCATTATTCTATGCATTTTCAAACAGCCGGTGAACCGCCGGTGAATTTCAAACCACAGCCACGGCCGCCCCAACGCCGCGCCGCCATGCCCGCTGCTTGTATTGATTTCCAACTTCTTCTGAGTTTGCTTTGTTGTGGACGGAGGCAAGGAGCATCAAGGGCAACCAAAAACATGTTAAGGGTTTCCATGACAACAAGTGCTAGACTGGTAATTTTTCTGTCAGCTCCATGAGGGAAAAGACAGGTAACCCCCCCAGTGGTGTCAGGATGATTGTTGTTCAGACTTATCTTTATTGTCTTAGAGCGCACACACATACCAAACAAGGTTATGATAGTTTTGAATTTTCAATTAGTTTTTACTTTAGTGTGTACTTGTTTTTTATACTACTTTACATATTTAGTTTGTTTTTGTTAGGGCCAGGTATAATTTCTCAGCAACAATGATTAATCAATTAGTTGTCAACTATTAAATTAATCAGCAAGTATTTGGATAATCGATTTATCATTTTGAGTAATTTCTTTAAGAAAATTTCAGCTTCTTACATGTGAATATTTTCTGGTTTCTTCACTCCTCTATGACAGTACTACAGACTGAATATCTTTGAGTTGTGTACAAAACGAGACATTTGAGGACGTCATCTTGGGCTTTGGGGAAACACTGATCGACATTTTTTATTATTTTATAGACCAAACAACTAATCGATTAAACAAGAAAATGATCAACAGATAAATCGGCAATGAGCTGTGTAGGTATGGCCACAATTTAGTTTAAAATTAAACAGTATTTTAAACATAAAACAGTAAATTTACATGCAGTAAAATCAAAAGAATGAGCTGAAAGACGTGAGAGGAATTGCAGCTTTGGCTGTCGGGGGATAATTCCATGGGTTTATCACTATTATTGATAGTTCTTTGATCCAATGTTAAAGGTCCCATATTGTAAAAAGTGAAATTTCTATATCTTTTATATTATAAAGCAGGTTTAAGTGCTATGTACATACTGTTAAGATATCAAAACGTTCAATATACGGAGAAATACACACAGCCCGCATTCAGAAATTGTGTATTTGAAACAAGCCGTTAGGATTTCTGTCCATTTGTGATGTCACAAATCTACAATATTTAGACCATAACACGTTTTTAAACGTAAACATTCTAAATGTGTCCCAGTGAATTTCCTGTTGCAGTGTATGTAAATAACATCAGCTGACAGGAAGTAAACATGGACCTAAACTGGCCTAGCAACGCAATTTTGTTGAAATTCCGTTGAAATGCACTAAAACTGAGCGTTTCAAAATGTCTTTTGTACACAACTCAAAGATATTCAGTTTACCATCATAGAGGAGTAAAGAAACCAGAAAATATTCACATTTAAGAAGCTGGAAGTTTGACTTTTTTTTGTTAAAGAAATTGCTCAAACCAATTAATCGATTACCAAAATAGGTGGCAATTAATTTAATAGTCGACAACTAATCAATTAAACAATTAATCGCTGCAGCTCTAGTATTTAGTTATGATTCAAATTAGTCATGGCTAATGTTGGCATCCATATTCATGGTCCCCAGAGGATGAACTAAAACACAAGAAATACTGAAATCAAAATGTACTGAGTACATTCATGCTTCCCCAGATGATTACCTCCTTCCATTTGAACACATTTAAAGGTCCCATATTGTAAAAAGTGACATTTTCATTGCTTTTATATTATAAAGCAGGTTTAAGTTCTATATAAATACTGTTTAAGTATCGAAACTCTTAATCCACAGAGAAATACACACAGCCCGTATTCAGAAACTGAGCTTTTGAAACAAGCCGTCAGGATTTCTGTCCATTTGTGATGTCACAAATCTACAATATTTAGACTATTTCAAAGTTTTAAACGTAAACATTCAAAATGTGTCCCAGTTTATTTCCTGTTGCAGTGTATGTGAATGACATTAGCTGACAGGAAGTAAACATGGACCCAAGCTGTTGCCTAGCAACGCAATTCTGTTACAATTCCATTGAAATGTACTAAAACAGAGCGTTTCAGACAGAGGGTAAATACAGGTATATTCTAGCAGACAGCATGAGGAAAATAAAGGGTTTTTTAAACATTAAAGTAGGTAAACCTGTTCTTGTAGAAACCCAAAATACAAATATGAACCTGAAAATGAGCATGATATGGGACCTTTAATAAAATCACAGTTACTTTAGAGACACAAAACACCATCAACAATCATGACATTCCTATAAAAATAGAAAAAATAAAATATGCAAAGACAATCAGCTATTGCAAAGTGAAATCAACCGGTTAGGATCAATCCATTATTATTATTTGCCTGCAGTAATTAAAAGTTATTTTTAATGTAATAATGACTTGTGACACTCTAAAGGCATGAGGCCTCTGGGGGGGTGTGAGACAGTCAAAAAGGAAAGTTTGCGTTTCAGTCTTGTCTGGGATGGAAAAGGACAAGGCAAACAGTCTCTTTTTTCAGGACAGAACTGAAGGACTGGGGATGAGAGCACATGAAGAGAAAGGACATTTTTCACCTCCAGGTAATCTTCTCTTTGCACTGCAACAATTATTCAGCCTGATGAGGTTATGGACAGAGTATAGAGGACACACCGAAAGCCCGCCTTCAGCATTTTGGAAGCACAGAGGAAGCTTTTTGTGTTGCTGTGCAGCCTGCACAGCAAGCTTTTTGTTCCGGCGCTTGTTGTTTATTCTGTCGGAAGTCTCTGAACTCCCCATGAACACTTATGAGGAAAACATCATTAATATTTACTGGTATTGACTGAGAAGAGATTTGAGCTGAATATAAGCTTTGTCATCCAGTCTAAATCGCACAGCTGAGCACAAGGTAAACAGCAAATAACACGGGAGGGATAAAAGTGATGGAGGTGTTTCTCACAGCTGAATAACTCCCGTTAGCGGCGCATGAATTAGCGAGGGTGTGCAAGATAATGCAGCTCAGTACAATACAGAGGAGTGATGAGATGCCTCGCTAACGGTGGGAACAAACTTTGAACATTCACAAGCTTCACAAATATGCATAATTATTATTTAGATTATAATAATAATTATTATTATTATAAGGGCTGTCAAAGTTAACGCGATAATAACACAGATTTGTTTTAACGCCACTAATTTCTTTAACACATTAACGCAACTTATCATACAAGCTTGTTGAGAAGGACGTTGGGGTGTTCTTAATTAACCGTTTAACCGTTAACCTACATTAAGCATTTTAACCGATTAACGCTAACAGTTAGAACAGTTAAAATAAATATTTATAATTAATTAAAAAGCTGGGCGGCTCGTCACTTTAAGGAGAAAACCTGGTCTACCTTAAGAGCCCACCTTAAGAGGCGGAGCCAGAGTTGCAGGATACAGGTAGTCAGCTCCGGTCAATGGCTCGCTTGAGCAGAGCGGAGGAGCAGTAGCTTATAGCATTTATTCAGCAACAAATAATCTGTACACACACTGTTACACCTATGTTCACAGCTATAACGCCACCAACAACCTCACACTCACCGCCAACACACACACGGACATTCGTTAAAGTGACGTCGCGCTGACAGACTGTATGTGTGTGGTGGCGGCGGCGAGCAAGAAGCCTCCGGCAATGCCAGAGCTGCTAACGTAGCACAAAAATACACACACTGTTTATCAGGCAATCGCTATCGTTAATCCGGGGCAGACAGAGTGTCGTTACGCCGGGCAGACACACAGCGGACGCGAGGCACAAATGTTGTCGGTTAATAATCGGTTAACGGGGGTCGGTTATCGGTTGAGAAGATGTTTCAAAATGAGCATCCCTAGAAGGAGGCTACATAACGCTCCAAACTTGAAAGACTGGCATGGCCATTTTCAAAGGGGTTCCTTGACCTCTGACCTCAAGATATGTGAATGAAAATGGGTTCTATGGGTACCCACGAGTCTCCCCTTTACAGACATGCCCACTTTATGATAATCACATGCAGTTTGGGGCAAGTCATAGTCAAGTCAGCACACTGACACACTGACAGCTGTTGTTGCCTGTTGGGCTGCAGTTTGCCATGTTATGATCTGAGCATATTGTTTTATGCTAAATGCAGTACCTGTGAGGGTTTCTGGATAATATTTGTCATTGTTTTGTGTTGTTAACTGACTTCCAATAATAAATATATACATACATTTGCATAAAGCATCATATTTGCCCACTCCCATGTTGATAAGAGTATTAAATACTTGACAAATCTCCCTTTAAGGTACATTTTGAACAGATTGTGCGATTAATCGCAATTAACTATGGACAATCGTACGATTAATAGCGATTAAATAACCCTAATTATTAACCCAATTATTATTATTGTTATTAGTAGTAGTAGTAGTAGTAGTATCAAGCTTTGATTTCAGGGATATTGTATTGAATTACATGTTATTGTGTAATGTTTGCGTTATAGTGCCAACCCTAGAAGTTGATATTTTCAGCTTTCAGAGACTACAGGAAGTAGGGTTTGTGTGATATGTGTATCCAAAAGAATAATACCAAAAGTTTTAGGTACTACACTTCAGTTGAAAGTGGCAAACTACGCTACAAGCTGCTCAGAAAAAGCACACTGAAGGTACTTCACATCAAGGAACATCAACTTTTTAAGTATTATAATAAACACATCTACTCATGATTTGGCTGTCAGAGACTGCAGTCTGTAGTGTAGCTCCGTATACTTCACTGACAAATCAATGGCACATAATTAATTTACAATTTACAAGTAAAGTTACGCTTGAGTTTTAGCTCTAGTTGGTATGCTTTCACACTCTCTCTCTCTCTCTTTGTCAAGTCGGTTAAATGACTTTTGGCTGCGTAGTTCCCCGATGATTAGACCTGGCGGGGAGTCAACTTAAGCCTGGCAGGTGAAGAAGGGTCATTTATACGAAAACGCCAAAGAAAATGTCTTACTGGAGAGAAAAAAAAAAGATTTGAAAACTTCTCTCTGTAAGGGTCAATGCCAAAAACGTCAGACAAATTCAAGGAACGGCAAGAGACTGTTGTTTGTGACCAAATCATGTGACTGCGGTGTAATCCGTGTCATGTTCTGCTTCCTACGCCGCCTAAACCGAGTATTTCCAGTAGGTGAGAATGTGTCGGACACAGGAAATGGCTTGTTGTGTGTTATACATGTGTGAAAGGGGAAACTTCATAATAAAGTTAATATGAGAAAGCGGCTAAAGATAACTTGGCAGCTGTGAGGGGGAAAACAACTTAAGCCGCTCCGATTACCACCGCTCACTTTGAAACGCGATGGATCAAAGCGGTAACTGCGCTTTGCTCAACTTTCCATCACCGCTAAGCAGCAGTTTCTTTCTCACCTCCACATAAAATTCACTACATGTTATTTCGAAGTGGTGTCAGGACCAATTGGCACAACAGAAAGCTGCTGCTTCTGCTGCAGCAGCAGAGGCAACATATTATCATTTTGTCAGCGTACGAGCACTCCAGGAACTCGTTTGTCTCTGGGCTGGGAGCCGTCATCTTCCCCGCAGACGAGTCGTGTAAAGCGGATACTAACTCAAGTGATAGTCTACTACAAGCTCTGACAAGTTCATTTGGGTATAATTACTTGCCCCGCTCAGGTATTCTGTCGACATTTGTCACCGAGACACCCGCATTACCCGATGAGATTAATTTGTCATATTTCTTGTGTTAAATATTTTTCCTTCCTGTAAGTGATCTAATCCTCAACAGCTCAGCAGAGGATGGCGACGCGGGGCCTTCCTTTTTTACCTGCAGAGCTGGAGTGTTTTTTGTACAGATGGGACCACCTCCGGGTTTATTTATGTGAGTGGTCCCTGCACCCATAGATAACGTCATTTAGCAGGACCCCAGAGAGCGGGCCCCTCCACTCCTGTTTAGACCTGACACCGGGCAGACGGATTTAGCTCCCCTGCCCTGACTCTGCACCACTTACTATGGGCCATTGCAGTCTCCATTAAGAGAATCGTTTCCTAATGAACCCTCTTCCTCGGGAGGAAGTGATTAATAGGAGTAGCCATCCAGGATTGCATTACCCAGCAACACTCCTCTCTGCTAAAACGAGGAGGCACACACAGGAATACAAAGAGAGCAGGGCGCTAGCATGCTAACAATCATCCTAATGTTGTGAAGGGAGGCAGAGGCGTTTTTTTGCTGAAACAAGCGTCTGCACACTCCGGCTGTATTCGAAACTGCCTACTACATACTATTGAGGAACACAGTATGCAGCATACATACTACATACTGCATACTGCATACTGCGTTCTTCAGTCATATGTAGTATGAAACAGGTAAAGTGATTTATTTTGCAGTATGCTAGGCCAGGCTTTAGTCTTTAAACCAGCTCTTAAAGCACTGGACAAAAAAACTCGTACCACTATGGCAATATTGTCGAAAAATACAACTTTTTTTATTGTGATCAATGTTTGTTTACTTTATGAGATACTGCAGGTTTAGCTCCACCACCCATTAAAGGTCCCATATTGTAAAAAGTGAGATTTTCATGTCTTATATTGTAAAGCAGGTTTCAGTGCTATATAAATACTGTTAAACTATCAAAACGCTCAATATACGGAGAAATACACACAGCCCGCATTCAAAAATTGTCCGTTTGAAACAAGCCGTTAGGATTTCTGTCTATTTGTGATGTCACAAATATACAATATTTAGACCATTACACGGTTTGAAATGTAAACATTCTAAATGTGTCCCAGTTTATTTCCTGTTGCAGTGTATGTAAATAATATCAGCTGACAGAAAGTAAACATGGACCCAAACTGTTGCCTAGCAACGCAATTCCGTTGAAATGCACTAAAACAGACAGAGGGTACACACAGGTATATTCAGGCAGACAGTATGCGGAAAATAAAGTTCTTTTTTTTAACATTACAGCATGTAAACATGTTCTATTAGAAACACAAAATACAAGTATGAACCTGAAAATGAGCACGATATGGGACCTTTAAACAATTTATTGCAACAGCTCATAGCTGAATAAGACAGGAGACGGTAAATATAAAACATTACTCGACAATTTACTCAAACTGCTTTTTCAGTTACAGCAAAAAAACAGTGGAATGATATCCCTACAGATACTAGAATAATGTTAAAAATGATCATGTTGTCTCAGCAGGTATCTCTCTGCCCTGTCAGAGGCTTTTCTTTCCCTCACCACTCTGCTGCTCTGTAGCCGGTCCATGAATGTGACGGGCCGGCTCTCCAGCGAGCTACGCCCGCGGGCGATTGTGGAGCTTTTCAACTAAAAAAAATGCAGATAATCACAGGTTCCTGTTAATTTTATAATGGACAAGTGTGTTGTGATATTTAAACAAACCATCCGTCAACAAGGAAATAAAAGCCCCTCGTCTACGAGAAGAGTCTCTTGAGAGCTCCAGCCAGCTCATAGCGGTTGGCGAGGTAGCGACCCCGGCAGGTCACTGCAAGTTTTTGGAGCTTCTCAACTCCGAAAACGTCGGAGCAGATTTGCCGTTTAATATCATAAAACTGCCAATATTGATTTCTCACCTCAAATTTTCAGAAGTGAATTTAGTGATGAAATAGCTACGAAAAATGTAAAAAAAGAAAAGGTGCCGTTTTTGTAACCGTAGCCTGTACCGTTCCAGCGCTTTTCATTGTGGGATACAGTAGGCAAGGTAGACTGGTCCGATGCATACTTGAGATTTTTTCTAAATCGGTTAAGCATGCGGGTATTTTTTACTGTAGATTTTGCTTCTGTTAGCATACTACATGCTACATTTGGGCCAAATCAGTACGTTCTACTAGCATAGTATGCCGTTTCGGATACAGCCTCTATCACAGCTTTGGATCCTATTTCTGCTTAATTCAAACTTGAGAGTTATCCTTTGATTCATAGTGTCCGTTTGAAGTCTCAAACCACACACATCTCAATAGCGATCACATGAGACTCACTTCAAGCACAGTGGAGATAAAGGGGATTATGTTGGAAAGGATCATCAGGTCCTTTTAATCAGTTTCACTTTCGCTAAAGAAGCCTCGAAACAAAAAGCAACGCTGCACATCCTTTGGAGTCTTAGTGTTGTACAGTGAAACTCCACAACAATGGCAGCCATCAGACAAAGCTACACAGGAGCCATATGTTGGTGACGACAGGACGCCACCCCCTCCCTAGAGCTCAAATCATGCCAAACTCAGCAGTGTGTCGCCTTCATTTTGCTTTAACATATGGCGTAGCAATGGCTGGAGACGATGGGGAGGGTTTTGACAGTCGCACAGCTCCATTGGCTCTGAGGGGCTTTCATTTGCTGGCAACGACACATGGCGAGGATCAGGAAAAGTCTCCCTAGGGATCAACAGCACGCTGTGGAGAAAAGCTGTTTTCTACAGTATTAATCTACTGATCTATGACTTGAGCACAAGCCCCATAAAGTCTGTAAGGCCAAAAGGGCTGCGAGAAAATAGTCATTTAGAGGTGTGAGGTATGAATGATGTGGCTCGCAGGTAAACTTCGGTGACCCTCGATGCCGTGACCTCCCGGAGTCACGCAGGAAATGAGTGAAAACCTTTGCCCTGCAGAGGCATAAGACTCCGCCACCTGTACACCTCCATGGATGGCTTCATCAGAAAAGAAAAAAAAAGGATATAGACAGCCTGGACCCTTGACACCACTGATGAGACAGTGAGAAAAAGCAGTGAAGAGTACTTGAAGGAGGCTCCAGAGGACAGCTGAGACTGATTACAGTGACCACCGGGGCTCGTCTGAGCGCGCCAGGAGCCGCCACACACACACTCCTCAGCAGGACGCGACGTGAAAAACCCACCGCTGCACTCTTATTCACCAGCAACCTTTAGTCTACATACAAGCTGAGCCTGTGAAAGGAGCCACAGAAGACAACCTATTGGTGAAACTCCAAGCAGGGCTCGAGCTCAAGGACGTCCCGTCGTCCCGGGGGGCCAGAAAAAATATGATCGGGGATAGGGATACTCACTTTAAAAAAATGTCTGAACCGATAACCGACCCTCGTTAACCGATTATGAACCGTTAACTGACAAGATTTGTGCCTCGTACCAGCTGCAGGAGCACAACAGATATTTGTTGACAGGAGACCCCAGTTCACCGTCCGGGAGCGTTAACTTAGCAGCTACGATTGCTGCATGTAATGTCGCGGACATTTCCCAGTGAAAGTCTCCACCGCACATTTAGTTTAGTTTAGCAGGTTGTCAGCTGTGTGTCTGCCCAACGAAACGATACTTTGTCTGCTCGGCATAACTTTAGCGAGTGTCCAATAAACAGTGTGTGTATTTGTGCTACGTTAGCAGCTCTAGCATTGCCGGAGGCTTCGTCTTCGCCGCCGCACACGTAGTCTGCGTAACTTTAACGAGTTTCCAACAGACCGTGTGTGTGTGTTGGCGGTGAGTGTGAGGTTGTTGGTGGCGTTCTAGCTGTGAACGTAGGTGTAGCAGTGTGTGTACACTTTATTTGTCGGTGAATAAATGCTATGAAACTACAACTCCTCCGCTCAAGCGAGCCAGAGACCGGAGCCGACTTCCTGTATCCTGCAACTCCGGCTCCGCCTCTTAAGGTGGGCTTTTAAGGTGGATCAGCTTTTCTCCTTAAAGAGACGAGCTGCTCCTCTGAGCCGCTCAGCTTTTGAGTTCATTATTAACATTTCTTTTAACCGTTCTAACCGATAGCGTTAATCAGTTAAAATGCTTAATGTCGGTTAACGGTTAAACGGTTAATTGTGGAAATCCCTAAACGGGGAGGATGAAAATTAATTGTGGGATGAATTTGGGACGAGAGTTGAAAGAAAAATACCCGTTACGTTAGAATGAACGACGATGAAAATGACTGCACGTTTTGTGTAGCGCACCATTATTATTAAACCTCCTTGACAACATAAACACACGCATGCGCACACACACCGTCAGTGTCCGATCCGTCCCAACCGTACACACCACATACCGCCGACCTGTGTCCTCACGACAGCCGCAGCGGCAACAGGCTTTCTAGTATTAACGTTACTAGTTAGCTAATTGTAGACCGTTTGATGTTAACAGTAACGTTACAGTTAACGCTCGTTAAGGAGCCGGCAGCTGACGTGAGTGAGCTGACGATAACGTTACCTTAACTAAGAGGAGTCAAAACTCCGCAATAGCTCAAATCCTGTTACCAATGTTAACCACTTATTTACTTACTTACTTACTCAGCTTCATCCCCTTTGGGAAATTAGGCTGCAATGAGATCTCGACGCCAAATCCTCCGCCATCGTCTCTGTGATGGAATTTTCCATCAATTCCTCTCTTATTGGTAGAAAGGTCAGAGTGTTTGTCAGAGTGTCCCTCTGTTGACATTATTGGGTTGGAGTCCTGTCTAGAGGAGCCACCGTTATCTGTACAGCTGTGCCTGTAGTGGAGACCGTAGAGCCAGTCGCTAGGGCAACCAGGGTCAGAGATGCCAGAGGAACGGAGTAAGTCAAAACATGATAAGGGGTAAGACATTGAGCACTGGGGAGGAAGGACAGAGTTGTGAGGCCTTCACGCAGAGAGCATCTATTGTGGAGACCTGTCAATTCTCCTTGATCAAGCTTCAATAAACCTTCTTTTGTAAGACATCATCAGCTCCAGACCTCTTCCTTCCAAAGATAACTTGTGTATCAATTATTCCATCACAGTCTCGTCTGTCAACTCTCTCCCGTCCCGTGTATGAAATATGACTCCTGCTACTCTGAGCTGAGACTCAAACTAGCTGAGCTGAGACTCAAACTAGCAAAGCTAGCAAACAAACTTTACCTGCCTCGGAGCTTTCAAACAAATCTTTATTAACAAACAGCCATAACGGCCCGCAGTAGCCGACCTGCCGTGTGTTTTTTTCTATTTGTGAGCACATAAATCGTGAGCTTTGGCTTTACATTGCAAGCAATCTACTCGTACAGTAGGAGTAGGAATTACACAACAACATTTTCTAAAATCATACAGTGTATGCCCAGCTTAACACCGGTAACACCGACTACTGCGACAAGCCTACGCTGCACTCTTATTCACCTTTAGCCTACATGCATGACAACAGCTGAGCCTGTGATAGGAGTCACAGAGGAACCTGTTGGTGGCATCCAAGTCATGAAGGTCACTCTGGCTGAGACGCTCGTGCGGAGGAATGGAGTCCATTGTTCGCACTTCATTTTCTGGTCAGTTGGCATTCGCTCTCTGATTAGCTCATTATAGTATTCAACGAGCGGCGGGCGGTGTGATGGAGTGTACCGGCCCACGAAAAATAGCTGCCATCACAGATGTATGTGACAGACATTCTGAGGCATTAGCACCCTGTTAATGAACTACAAACGATGATGACGCTGATGACGGTAATTAGACCTATTTCATACATGCGTGTTTGCCTGCAGAGAGGAACAAGCAAATGATCTGTTGAGCCCCGGAGGAAATGGCTTTCTGACAAGGGGAGTGACTTAATCTGTAACAGAGGTTTATGGGGTTTGTTGGAGTTATTGGCTGGCTGCATGCTGCATTAATACAACCCCCCCCCCCCCCGCCCTCCCCCAACCCTCTACCACAACAACACACACAAGCCCTCATTAGCTTTAGTGAAGCATAAATCCACACACCACCATCTCTTGTCATTCTGCGAAGTCATCTGCTTGCCTCAAAGGAAACATTAAGTAGTTGTCAATTCAGAATAGGGCTCGCGGTGCCTCGGCCATCTTGACAACATCATTTCCTGCTTTTCAATTTGGAAGCGGCGCTTTTATGACCACGGAAAAACTGTCAAGGCAAAGCCATAAACAGCGCCTCATTGCACTGAATGTTTTGTTTCAGCAGCTTATGTCCACACTGAAGCCCAGATGAGCTCGAGCTGAAAATATGGATTAATTGAGAATGTCAATCAAATGCCATCAATCCATACGTGATCGATCAGCGGGCGAGCTGTGCTGTGTGTGAGAGCTGCAGGGAGAGTAGTCAGAACAGCAGATCTGTCCTTGGACGGCGGCGTGGGCAGAATGACTGATTTCTGTTTGACCTCCAGTGTTTTTTTTTCTTGGCGGATGGGAATGTGCTCTGCTTTGTCACGGCCCCAAAGTCGTCCACAAATGTAGAATATTTTCCCTTTGACTCTTC
The DNA here is from genome assembly GCF_015220745.1 of Sebastes umbrosus. Taxonomy (NCBI): domain Eukaryota; kingdom Metazoa; phylum Chordata; class Actinopteri; order Perciformes; family Sebastidae; genus Sebastes; species Sebastes umbrosus. Next base: position 4,764,251 of record NC_051283.1, on the reverse strand, counting down.
ACCGAGAGCTTAGCAATGGAAATATAGATCTCCCTTCTGCAAATCCTTAAATGACAGTTACTCCTCCTCTCCAAAGTGAAGTTAATCCCCTCCTCTCGGCCCACTGGTCGTTGTCTGGTACATATTAGCACTGCCTGATCACCGGCACACCTGCCTGCTGCTGCTGCCGCTTCACAATCTGAATTAAAAAATCCGCTTTTATTCACCAAGTAGGTTACGTAAACTGAGAAGCTGACTCTTCAAAGACAGAATTTATTTTGGAATGTATTCAGGACTCTGGCGATGCTAACGTGAGGAAAAACAAGTCGCCTTCAGAGGAATACATAATAGCTACCCACTTGAACATGCGGGTTCGCTCATAAAACCAAATTATATTCGGCAGAATATTGGACTTGAGAAAAATGTGATAAGCATTTCTACCAATAAATAATGCAATGAGACAATTTTTTTTTAAAGAGAAAATCATATTGTTCATTATCTTGATGCTGCAAGTTCAGTCTCCCTTGATATGATGCAGTTTGTTTGATTACACATTTATTGTAATCACCGTAGCGGTTGTCACAGAAACCGATGAAAAACACTTGACGAAGAAGAAGAAGTGATTGCAGTGGTGTATTTTAATAAGATTCCACATGAATAAACATTAATATGTTTATTAGTAGTATTAGCAGAAGTGGTAGCAGTTGAAGTATTCTGTGTTTTAATGATGGCAAATAAAGTTTTGGGGGTTAATTCTTGCATTTTTTTCCATGTTGTAACTAAATTAGGGCTGTCAAATTAACACGATAACGTGTTCATGCAAATTGTGATTTTTACAATTATAGCGGGCTCAGTCTTAAAGCTACAGTGAAGACACTGGCATCATATGAAACTAAAAAAAACTAAAGAATCCATCGGTACCAACCATGTCATACTAGCTTGTTGCGAAGGAGGTTAAATAATGCTCCCAATTTAGGCTACATTTTGGTGACGAAAAACTGGCGTGGCCATTTTCAAAGGGGTCCCTTGACCTCTGATGGGTTCTGTGGGTACCCACGAGGGTTTCTGGATAATATTTGTCATTGTTTGGAGTTGTTAATTGATTTTCAGTAATAAATATATACATATATTTGCATAAAGCAGCATATTTGTACACTCCCATGTTGATAAGAGTATTAAATACTTGACAAATCTCCCTTTAAAGTACATTTGGAACAGATTAAAAATGAGCGATTCGTTTGCGATTAAATATTTTAATCGATTGACAGCCCGAGTCTAAATGTGCCACACTGAATCATCACATTGATCATAGGCAGCTTCAATTAAAACCACTCTGTGTTGAATTGTTGATGTTATTACAGCATCTTTCAAATGGTCCTGATGGTACAATATAAGGGAGGTAACGCTGATCTGATGATTATTATGTTTTTTTTGTCCCACACTGCAAAGATAAAGTGTCACTTTTTTAGAGTCTGATATAAGGAATCATGGCCAACAATCTTTGGTGGTTTATTTTGCATTATTGATTTTATTTTCTTTGTACAGAGATGATAATGATCGACTTAATACGACGCTCTCAATGCGGCGGAACGAGACGTGCATCCAGTCTCTCTCTGTGTTTTACCCTGTGCCACTGTAGCCTTTATGTTAATCTGATGGCATTCAACTCAGATTCGTCCTCCAAATTAAACGACAAAATACGTTGTTGGTCCGTGACCTCCGGATCAGAAACTGAGGCAGGTGTGAACTGAGCTGGTGGAGGAAGCGCATCCAGATGTACAGATGTACAGATGAGAGTCATAATTCCTGCGGTTGCTATAGGGCTTTGTCACTTGAACATAAACATATGTTTTGGGGCTGTTATAACCACTTCACCCTAGGGATGTCACGATACCAGAAATCTAGTAGTTGATACCAATACCAGTGAATTTCCACAATTTGCAAGCAGTATTTTAAATTCACTGACATGGTGACATGTCACTGGGTATAGGCTACTAGACGTGGGACCAAGTCATTGTTTTGCAAGTCACAAGTAAGTCTCAAGTCTGTGACTTCAGTCCCAACTCAGGTTTTGAGTCCTAAACCAGCCATATGCGCTCTTCAATAAAAAGTAACGTCATTTTAACAGCAGAGTAACTGGATCCAACTGGTGCTCAGTAACGTAACGTTAGTTCTTCATGGGTTTTCTCCTGAAACTTGATTGGATGCTGTTGGATTGGTTCAAACTAAGTGGATCTGGGGAGTTAAGTGTAAGATAATTAAATGCAAGTCCCAATAACATTCACCGGAAATAAAGAGTCCAGAGTTCAATAATAAAAAAAAACAAACACCACTTTTCAGAGATTTAGCAATAAGCAACAAAAGACAGAAATTCAGTTTGTTCAGTTCGGTTCAGTTTTTCCCCAACGAGTAAATCCTCTTCTCGAACAAATCACTAAAATATCTCTGATCAGTTTGTTCAGTTCAGTTTTTTCCTCCACGAGTGAATCCTCTTCTCGAACATAAAGGATCTTTGCATCTCTGGATCTCGCTGCTGCATGGCGCTGTTGTGTGTGTGTGTGTGTGTGTGTGTGTGTGCGTGTGTGTGTGTGTGTGTGTGTGTCAAACTCCGACACAGAGAGCAGAGGACAGAAGCAGCCGCATTTGCCGCTTGGCAGGTGTTCATTTCTGACCCTGCAGGCATCACAAGGTATCGTCGGTACTGAAGAAAACGTGTACCGTCACGTTTTTAGAATTTTGGCATCGACTTGGTACCGAAGTATCGGTTCTCCTACATCCCTAGTTCACACTACATATATACAGCGGGTAAAATAAGTATTGAACACGTCACCATTTTTCTCAGTAAATATATTTCCAAAGGCGCTATTGACATGAAATTTTCACCAGATGCTGTTAACAACCCAAGTAATATATACATACAAAGAAACCAAAACAAATTAATTCAGAAATTAAGTTATGTGTAATAATGTGAAATGACACAGGGAAAAAGTATTGAACACATGAAGAAAAGGAGGTGCAAAAAGGCATGGATAGCCAAGACAACAGCTGAAATCTATCAGTAATTAGAAAGCAATCCGGCCCCTTGTCAGTGCAAATTAATATCAGCTGGTTCAGGCCCAACTGATGGCCTATAAAAAGGTGCGTCATTACCAAGGTGTCACACAAGAAACATCTCATGATGGGTAAAAGCAAAGAGCTCTCTCAAGACCTTCGCAACCTTATTGTTGCAAAACATACTGATGGCATTGGTTACAGACGCATTTCTAAACTTCTGAATGTTCCAGTAAGCACTGTTGGGGCCATAATCCAGAAGTGGAAAGAACATCATTTCACCATAAACTGGCCACGACCAGGTGCTCCTCGCAAGAGTTCTGACAGAGGAGTGAAAAGAATTATCAGAAGAGTTGTCCAAGAGCCAAGGACCACTTGTGGAGAGCTTCAGAAAGACCTGGAATTAGCAGGTACAATTGTTTCAAAGAAATCAATAAGTAATGCACTCAACCGCCATGGCCTGTATGCACGCTCACCACGCAAGACTCCATTGCTGAAGAAAAAGCATGTTGAAGCTCGTTTAAAGTTTGCTGCACAACATTTGGACAAGCCTGTGAAATACTGGGAGAATATAGTCTGGTCAGATGAGAGCAAAATGTAACTCTTTGGATGCCATAATACACACCATGTTTGGAGGACAAATGGCACTGCACATCACCCTAAAAACACCATACCAACAGTGAAGTTTGGAGGTGGGAACATCATGGTGTGGGGCTGCTTTTCAGCATACGGTACTGGCAAACTTCACATAATTGAAGGAAGAATGAATGGAAAAATGTACCGAGACATTCTTGATAGAAATCTGCTGCCATCTACCAGGATGATGAAGATGAAACGAGGGTGGATATTTCAGCAAGACAATGATCCCAAACACACAGCCAAGGAAGCTCTCAATTGGTTTCAGAGAAAGAAAAATAAAGCTGCTAGAATGGCCCAGCCAATCACCTGACTTGAATCTAATTGAAAATCTATGGAAAGAAATGAAGATCAGAGTTCATAGAAGAGGCCCACGGAACCTTCAAGATTTGAAGACTGCTTGTGTGGAAGAATGGGCCAAAGATGTTTCTTGTGTGACACCTTGGTAATGACACACCTTTTTATAGGCCATCAGTTGGGCCTGAACCAGCTGATATTAATTTGCACTGACAAGGGGCCGGATTGCTTTCTAATTACTGATAGATTTCAGCTGTTGTCTTGGCTATCCATGCCTTTTTGCACCTCCTTTTCTTCATGTGTTCAATACTTTTTCCCTGTGTCATTTCACATTATTACACATAACTTAATTTCTGAACTTATTTGTTTTGGTTTCTTTGTATGTATGGATTACTTGGGTTGTTACCAACATCTGATGAAAATTTCATGTCAATAGCACCTTTGGAAATATATTAACTGAGAAAAATGGTGACGTGTTCAATACTTATTTTACCCGCTGTATATATATATATATATTTTAATTCCTGTTCAAGTTTTTTGTTGCTACATTAAAAATGTTGAAATTGACAAACCTGAATTCTTTGCCAAGTCGTTGGTGTATAATCTATTATTTTAATAATAAATAACAATTCACTACATTTCTATCCATGTATTGATTTGTTACATTTTGTTTGTTACGTTTGTTTTCAAGCATGATGTTGCCTTAAACATAAAAAGAATGACCCCAGTCAATTCCACACAGTGAGGCATACAGCTTATTAATTAAACACTGGTATCGGATCGGTACTCGGTATCGGCCGATAAGCCAAAGCCCGGCTGAAAAAGTCAGATTGGTGCATCCCTGAGCGGCATACTGTTGCTGCCTCAGTGACTACTACACGGGGGTCACCAAAGTGAAACACAATTCTCATTCTACACACAGATATATGCAGAAACCTTGCACCTACAACCTGTGTGCTGCATGGTATGCTGTCTGAAATACAAGCAGTGAAAGAGGTGAGGAGAAATGAAGGATGAATCTAACATTTTTCTCTGCGCACACACACACACACAGTGCAGTGTAGTGCATTCATCTTAGGGCAGTGACGGCACCTCGCTCAGTGACCCCTATCCCCCATCTCTACTCTCAAACAGTAAATTATTACTGTCCATTGCATAATTACAAGGCTAAGTGCAAGTTATTCCAGCCTGCATGCACTTATCCGGCAGACAGCGCTGTCAAAGTCGGGTTATGCAGCGTGTGTGTGTCTTATTTCTGGGGAGAGAAGATGTCTGCTTAAGAGTAACATCGTGCAGGATGGTGGGATCAGATTTCCTAATCAGGCGGCGGCGAGGGAGCATCGTGTGGTGAAACGAAAAGAAGGGGGACAGAAAGGAGAGGGAGAATGGGGCGGATTAAAAGAATAAGCTGAAATGTGATCAAATATAAGGAGCGAGATGAGATGGAATGGGAGCACGGAAGATGAGGAGAAACAGACTTTCTGACAGCAGCTCTTATAGGAGAGGGTAATAAATCAGAAGTCGCCCTGCAAGTCCCCCTCTATCACAAGACTTTTTCTACATGGGCAACTTTGCATTGATGGGGGAACCAAGCATGGAGCAGAGCTGAGAGTCTCATGATGGGATGGCAGGGCTGTGGTTGTGAGATGACTGATAGGATGAGCTCCCCTCAAGCACTCATGTTACACCTCAGTGGGCGGTGTTGACTAGCTGGGCGGAGGCGGCGCTACACCGCCGTACAGCTCGGTCTAAAGGTATACTCCAGTACAGTTCGGCACATGTACTGCTCTTGTAGCGTGCTGTAACTTTCATCATTTATACCCCAACACCACAAAGGAAGACACCAAGATTAAAGCAATAACCGTTTGGGAAGCAAGGGGTGACAAAAAGTCAGAGAGCCTCTGCTGAAAGAGCAAAGACAGCTGAGGGACTGAGAGGATTCAGATACAGTTTGATCGGTCACAAAGTTTGCAGAAATCCTCTAACAAGCTCAGCGCGCAGAGCCCGTGAACCATTCATTTAGAACAAGCACATCACTGGATGTTAGCGTGCAGAGGGAAACAAAAGGCGATGAACTGTAAAAAAAGAATGGAGATGCTTTTTCTATGAGCCAACACAACAATTTGTGTGATATTTTCGACCAGTTGCAGATGGTCACCAGTGGTACTGGTGTGTGAAGAATTAGATTATTTCAGTCAGTGAGCTTTTCTCACAGCAGAGCATGCAGCCAATATGGCACTCTTTTTTGTTCCCTAAAAATTATCTGAATTTTGTTTTTACAGGTATACCAAAGAGTAGAGTAGAAAACAGACGAAACTCCGGTGCCTTTTTGACAGCCGCTAGATGGCGCTGCGGTCATGCTGCCACCATTTTGGACTGAAAACGCCAATGAGTCTGTGGCCACGGATGTATAAAGAGATGTCTGTAAATCAGGGAATAATTTTTTGAAGTAAATCAACTTCACAGTACGAACACTTAAATAGCCCACATTTAAAAAGGGACTGTTTGTAACTTCTTACACGTATAAATCAATCTGGGTCGGTGTCCCATGCGCACTCGCGTGTGTCTACGCTGTTCAGACTCAGACTCCAACACAAACTACACGGAAGCACCAAAACCACAAAGTTCTATCTAGTGAAGCCCGTCTGTTATACGCGTGCCCGTCTGTTGGCCGCGGTCAGAGGATGCGGGGGAGACCGTAGCTTTGGTCTCCAGGGCCAGAGTCTCTGCTATACTCTGCTCCTCTGCTCCTCTGCCTGCTTGCCTTCACTCACACACCGCGCTCGTTCTCGCTCTTTCACTCCACTCTCACATGCATGCGCGCGTGAGAGACACAGAAGAGTTAGTTTAGCTCTGAGAATATCTAGTGAATGTACAGTGGACGTTTGTGCAGAAATAACTGCTGCAGCTCCTCCAGACCAACAGAGGTTTCCCGTGTCTTGTGAAGTGACGGGGCTCCTCAGCGAGAAACGTTATCGTCTCCGACAAAAGCTCCGGTGTCTCCCCTGTTCCCTCCGGCCGCGGTCGGGAGGCTGAGGCAGGAAAAGCCAACACTAGGATCAGCATTGATTCATGGAGAGACCTTCGTATGGTCAGCTAACATTACTGTAAGATACATAATGTAAGATTACTCGTTCATGTCTATGTAGAGCGAGCACCAGAAATAAACAATTTTAGAATAGGCAAAAATAACACATTTGTACTGCATGCAAAAAACTGCATCGTTTTGGACAAATTGTATTATCATAAAGTGGGCATGTCTGTAAAGGGGAGACTCGTGGGTACCCATACAAACCATTTTTCATTCACATATTTGGAGGTCAGAGGTCAAGGGACCTCTTTTGAAAATGGCCATCCCAGTTTTTTCTCGCCAAAATTCAGTATAAGTTTGGAGCGTTATTTAGCCTTCTTTAGCCTCCATAAGCAGGTGTGACATGGTTGGTACCGATGGATTCCTGAGGTTTTGTAGTTTCATATGATGTCAGTACCTTCACTCTAGCTTTTACACTGAGCCCGATATCTCAAATATCGAATAGTTGCCGGGCCCGACGGCGGTTAGGGTTAATCAAAAATCTATATAGTGTTTTGGAGAAATGATACAGTACTGCACAACATAATATCACGATACTCGTGTGTGTCATGTATCAATATTTTCTTACACCATTGGCTGTAATTCATCACTTTTGTTATCTTCTAATACACCCATGGGCTATATGCTGTAAGCCTGTACCGTGGAGGATGTATTAACGTCTCTGTCCCCAAACAACCGGCTATCGGCTAGTAGCTAGTAGCGCTAGTAGCGCGACATAAACAGAATTTAATGGAGTTGTAGGCTATTTACTAACACACAGGGTAAAAGCACAGGACACAACCTCTTCTACATACATGGTCTCTGGCCCATTGGACATTGATTTTGGATCCTTGACATGAAAAGTTCCATTTATGTCCATCGCTCACTCTATGCTCCTCTGTGAAGCAGCCGGGCAGAACGCTTTCATAAATAAATAAGTAAGTAAATCTAAATAATTATAATAGTTTGCATATTTACTATATTTTCATTGTTCAACACAGGCCACTTCGGTAGAGACATTAAAATTATAAAAATAGAATATAAATAATTTAGTTTTACTTTTGTACTGCACTTTGTAGGCGGATGTTTTACTGGCGTCCGGTAGACGCTTCTAGTCCAAACTGGCGGAGGAGTAGGTCTGCTGCTGAGCGCTAACGTTGCAATGGAACGAACAATTGACTTTCACTTCTTATCAATATACAGTACATTCTTTGGCTACTCCTGTCTATGACAGGCACCTTTAAAGCACAGCTCCCATGGTGCTTTGCAATGAATGATTTAATCACCAAATCAGTGGTTCTTTCAGTCCTGGAGAGGTCTCCAGTGGGACCCCCCAGCTCAATGACGCGTCTTCAGAGTGTAATTTAATTCACAAGAAATGATCCCAAGCAACAGCCTGGAAGAAAGACTACTGTATCCTAATCATAGTATTCACCCTATTATCTCCCTGCACTTCTACAATCCTGTAACAGGCGATATAAATCTATCACTCACACAAAAATCTCCTTATATGGATGTCTGGGACTAAAACTCAGTGGTGTCTGTCATACAAGGGGTGATATCACTAATGGCTTAATGTGTCTGTGACATGGAAACAAGTGAGAACACTTGCATCAAACAAGGAGCAAAATAACTAGTTTGCGGTGGATATTAATGTGCTGAGATTGAATCATGGGATCTCATCTTACCCTCCGATGAGAAAGCTTCGACTGTGGTGCAGTTGGAGAGTATTGGGAGATTTAGAGCAGGGCTCAGCTGTGTATCCATGTCCAACTACTGCCCCCTGCAGCATCTAACGGGAACTCTCTAGCAGCGGGACTGCATGTTTTTTTAGTGTTTTTTTCATTAGTTTTACAGTTTCAAATAGAAAAAAGGAACTGTCTTATAGGATAACATAGCGCTGCAACTACTGTTGTCATTATTAAATACCAATCATTTTAAAAGATGTCAAAAATAGTGACAAATGCACATCTCTGCCCAGAGTGATGATTATTTTGTCTAAAATAGTCCAAAACCTCAAAAGGTATAGTTTTACACTAATATTGGTGCATTTGAGGAATAAATTTGCAAAAAAACAGATAAAGGCCATTCTTAAAATGAAAAAAACATTTTGATTGATATTCTCTTCAGTTACTTTTTAGGTATTTTATCAATACAGCCAAACACAAGATTGATTTATATCCCCTATAGTGCAAAAAAATAAAAATAAAACATAATCTAGGGAAATAAATTAAAATGGAGATATCAGTTGTTTGCAAATTAACCCTGTGTTTTTCTTCAATTCAGTTTCTTTTCGTTGACTAATCCACTGCATCTTAAGCTTTTTTGGCTTGTAACCCTTTAAAATGAAATAGAATGGTGTCTTAAAGGGGCCAGTGTGTTACAATTAGGAGGATCAATGGAAGAAATGGAATATATATCATTAATAAGCATGTTTTCTTTAGTGGATAAAAAAAACCTGAAAATAATAATCTCTGTGTGTTCTTTACCTCAAAACGAACCGCTTATATCTACATAGGTAGTCTACACGGAGTCCGCCATGTTGAGTCCGCCATGTTTCACCACCATGTTGCACCGCCATGTTTCACCACCATGTTTCTACAGTAGCCCAGAACAAACAAACCAAACACTCTAGAGAGAGCTTTTCACGTTTCTGCATCGGCCACCGTAGTTTGGCACATGGGGAGAAGCTTCAGCTGGTTGCAACCTGCAACGTCAATGCTAGATGCGCAAAGAACGTCTTTTTGTAGCTTTGCTGCTGGGCGCTGATGTTGCAATGAAACGAACAGTTGACTTTCACTGCTTGGCAATATTTGATCTTTGGCTCCACCTGGCTAGCTCACGGCCGTCGCTCTGCACTGCTCTCATACGGCGGTCACAGCTGATAATGCCGTCCCGACGGCGCCATCGCGGAAGCGTAGCACCCATCCTCTGGTCCCCCCCACCCACCAGCACTGTTACTTTTTTTCACCGTTATGAGCCACCGGCTCAGCCGTCGCCATGTTGACAGTCCTGCCGAGGCAATAGATATGCTCTGGCATTTAGCACCTTTAAGTTTTATACTATGACCACAATGGAAATGAGCCTTCAGGCTTTGTGGTGTATTTAACGTATGTAATGACTGCAGTGCAGTGTTATGTGTTCTTTTAATCATCAAATAAATAATCATTCAATCAATCAATTTCATTCAATTCACTCTAAAATAGAACTCCTGAGAGATTATTTTCTTCAGCACTCTTTATTTCCTGGTACAGTATGCTGAAATGTGGTATATTCTGACCATGAAATGCTTCCCCCGAGGTGTCCCTCCCTCTGGGGAGACAGAAGTTGGCATTGTGAGAAAAACTTTTAGGTAGTAAGAATGTTAAATGACCAGTGCAGGCAGGGTGATCTCAATCCAATCCAAATGCTGCGTTTTCATTCCCATAAGCAGCCAGCTTCACAGTGCGGCTGGCACAGAAAGGAAAATAAAATAAAAAGGGAGCGTTGGGTTTGAACTGCGATGGTGAGTTTTGTCTTGATTTGCTTGTGGCCACCTGAGTCAGCATTCGTCACAGCGCATTTCGTTACGGACTCAGTCGAAATTTATCTTGCCAGTAAACTTATTTAAATGCCGTGGGAGGAGAGGAGCGAGCCATGTGGCGCATACCATCATGGCCCGGGTGCCAAAAAGTTGATATTCAGACCCAGCTAAGGGGACAAAGATAGAACACCAGCATTAATATTTCATGAGGGAACGCCATTTTTCTTTGTATAATCAAAGTGTTCTTATTTTGCCGTGGCATTTGATAAAGCGCTATCAAAACTGTGGCTGCCATGCATAAAAAGATACGTCTCTAATGTGCATCTTAATTACTGTGTGAATATATTAGTATTCAGGAGGAAACATTATGATCCTTGCCACCAAAAAAATGTCCTGGCATGGCCAGAAGCTTCACTGCTCCTCTGAGAGAAAGATACTCAGATGGCTCATTCATTCACATGATAAATTCATCTATTGATTTAACTGTGAAATGCTTCCATGGATGCTGGATGGCAGGATGTTTTATCCTTGAAGCAAGTCAACTTTAGGTCAAATCAAGAGCTCAGCAACAATTTAGTTTTTTACAATTGTGAAATCTTCTTTTTAATGCCAGGATCGATATATTTGCTTTATTTGAGTCTATGTAGAGGTAGAAGGAAGTTACCGCTTCTATTGTTGTAGTCTGAGTAGCGTGAGGTCATATTCTTTCCGTACCCGTCAACCAAAACAAACCTCAGCGAGCCGAAATGAGAAAGTAGAAAACGACGGAGGGTTGGCATGGATATGACCTGCACCCTCACATTTTAAATCCAAAGTGGTAAACACTACACATCCAGTAAAGTATGGAAACACGTTGGGTTTCACACATTGCAGGAAAAGCAGAGCTAGACATCACATGCATGCTAACTCTGTCACGGACAGGAAACGTTATCGTATCGCCGTAACGTGCGGTGGAGCCGGCCGTCGCTCTCATCTCTGTGGTCGAATGGGCCGACGCTACAACTGTAGAGCACCCATATACTGACATTTATGTTAAATGCATTCAAACGGCCCCGTTGGAGCTGACCATGGATGTATAAAGAGAACGGAGCTGACCTGAGAGCTAGAGACGGACTTGGAGAAGTTAGAGGAAGTATACATGTGTGACTACATCTGGTTTTCAAAATAAGGTGTTAACAAAGGGAACTGTATGTACAAAATACATATATGGAAATAAGATTGATTGGATTATATTAACCAGGAGTATAAACCATTGCATGTCCCTTATAAATTAAAAAGAAAATACCACTAATTTGTGAGGGAAATTATATAATATTTATTATAAATAATGCCTGACAATGACTGATACTGTATATTGGACTTCAAGACATCTTTGATTACATACGTGCTGAAAATCTAACATTTTTAGTGGATTAATTTAGATATTTTCCAAAGTAAAAGTCCCTAGAAGTGTATGATTCAACTTTTTCTTATGGTCTAGTGTTAAAAAAGTTAACAAAAATCGCAATGAATCGGAATATTAAATACTTAAAAATCGTAATACATATCGAATCGGCACCCGAGTATCGTGATAGTAGTGAATCGGGAGATAGGTGTATCGTCTCAGCCCTATGAAATTCATCTATAGATTTAACTGTGAAATGCTTCCATGGATGCAGGATAGCAGGATGTTTTTTTTTATCCCTGAAGCAAGTCAACTTTAGGTCACATCAAGAGCTCAACAACGATGTCAAAAAAAAAAATAGTTTAACTTGCTGATTGCAACATGTTTTAATGTTACCTGTTTACAGCCTCTGCTGAAAACTTTACTCCAGAAGTTTGATTGATGACATCTTTGTTGTTTGAAGTGTTGCGTAGGTGTGTGACTGTGGTGCATATTGCTTCTAGGTGGTGAGGAAGAGAGGAGGAGGAGGGTGGTGGGGGAGACAGTTTATTGGCCCATCACTGGTAGTGCAACAGTATTACATTCCATTTGCATTCTAATTTTGTACAAATCCACTGCTTGTTCAATGGGCCTTAGTGAGATGGATGCACAGGTTTATAATAAACAGGGGACATCATTATGCAAATGAAGGAAATATTACACCCAGGAGTCGTAAAAATGCCTGCGATGTGTGTGGTGGGTGGCGGAGTCTCGAAAAAAAAGCGTGGCACAACACTGTTCATTGCCTTACGCAAATGTCATTATAGTCAGATTAGAAGGCGAGGGGGACCGAGGGTAGTGAAGCAGTCGCTGGCTGGGGGTGGCAGACTGATAGCTTTGGCATGGGAGTACTGTCTGTAGTACAGCATCAGGCGCTGATTGCACGGAAGATGTACATGGCTTTTAATAATCAGATTTACTGAGCACAAAGCAGCTCTAATTGGTTTTAAATTTTTTGCTAATTGGCATTTATGGAGGGCTGCTCAGCGGCGGAGAGGGATGGGCGAGGAGAGGCGGGTTTGCGCGAGTGAGCGGGCCTCGGCGGAGTCGCTACGCCCGTGGAGGCTGTCGGTGACTCTCCTACATTAACTCCTCTATGACGAGATAAATAAGAATAGCCAAAATACACAGTGGGAGAGACACAGCGGTACTTAGTGAAGCGCCCCTTGTTAGTATTCAAAGAGAAAAGTGTCCATTAAGGTTAATTTTTAGTCTCTCCCCAGAGCTAGCTTAATGGACAGGCGTTCAAGCAGCCCGCCGGCTCAGAGTCCCAAACTAAACTGACACAAACACACGGCGGGCACGAGGAACTTAATCTGCATCAAACCGTGTGCATTAAAGCCCTCTGAAAGAGCCTCCGAAGACTTTACACCCCTGGGGAAGGCGCGGCGCTGCTTTTAGTGGCTTTTACAGTACATCATATTATAGTCACACTTCACGACAATAAACACGCTAAGCTAACCTCGACACAGGCCGCTTATTCACCGCTTGTATTAAAACTATCAGTCATGTTGTCATTGTTTTCTTTTAACACATTCGTCTTCATGGTCACAGTTGAATTGGGCTATATTAGTCTTTATCTTAGCCCCCCCCCGTGTTCATGTTGTATTCATACATCTCTTTATAAGCAGTGCAGCGGGGGGGGCCTGAGGCCTGCTCGCTCGGTGGCACCGACGTGATGAATGGCTGCCAGCGGCTGGCACCGCCGGCTGATGGATGGGGGGGGGAAATGCTAATGGCCTATTGTTTTAAGGCCTTCGCCCGCCGTAACTTATAGCATTGTGAAAGCCCTTCGCCGCAACCCCATCAATTTGTCACAACCCAAAAGTTCAGAGTCAGAAAATAAAAAGGGGAACAGGGAGAAGAAGGGCTGCTGGGTGATTTAAAGTCAAATGTGCAGCAAGAGACGCCGCAGAGTCAAGTAGAAGGTGCTGGAACGCCTCACGCCCCATATGTTTCATGGCATGTGTTAGCAAAACATACAGCTTGCTCTTGTAAAGTGGATATTTTCTTTTTTTAGTGTGCAGAGCGCCTAGCTGATGAAACATCTGCTGATGGCTATGGATGCTAACTCAGTGGATATAGGGGTGGGAACAAAAAATAGATTCACCTATGTATCAGGATTTTGAAATCTTATTTTTAATGCCATAATCGATATATTTGCTTCATTTGAGTCTATGGAAGGAAGTTACCGCTTTTATTGTTGTAGTCTGAGTAACGTGACGTCATATCCATTCCGTATCCGTCAACCAAAACAAACCGCAGCCGGCCGAAACGATAAAGTAGAAAACGTCGGAGGGTCGGCGTGGGTACAACCTGCACCCTCACATGTTAAATCCAGTGTGGTAAACACTACACATCCAATAAAGTATGGAAACACTTTGGGTTTCACACATTAACAGGAAAAGCAGAGCTAGACATCACGGCTAAAGCTGCATGCTAACTCTGTCATGGACAGGAAACGTTATCGTATCGCGGTAACGTGCGGTCAAGCCAGCCGTCGCTCTCATCTCCGTGGTCAAATGGGCCGACGGTACAACTGTAGAGCACCCATAAACTGACATTTATGTTAAATGCATTCAAACGGCCCCGATGGAGCTGACCATGGATGGATAAAGAGAACGGAGCTGACGGGAGAGCTAGAGACCACCTTTGAGAAGTTAGTGGAAGTATACATGTGGGACCACGTCCGTTTTTCAAAATAAGGTGTTAACAAAGGGAACCGTATATACAAAATACACAAATGAAAATAAGATTGATTGGATTATTACTATTAATTCACCAGAAGTTTAAAATATTACATGTCCCTTATAAATAAATTAAAAATACCACTAATTTGTGAGGAAAATGGCTTTATTCTTTCATTTTTGGGTTACTGGAAAAAATGTAATAAATAATTCCTGACAATGACTAATATATTTGACTTCAGGACATCTCTGACTACATACATGCTGAAAATCAAACATTTTAATGTATCAATTTAGAGATTTTTTCAAATTAAAAGTCCCTAGAAGGGTATGATTGAACTTTTTCCCATGGTCTAGTGTTAAAAAAGTCAACAAACCTGCAATAAATCACAATATTGGCTCACAATACTTACAAAATCGCAATACATATCGAATCGGCACCCAAGTATCGTGACAGTATGGAATCTGGAGATAGGTGTATCGTCCTGGCCCTATGTGGATATAGCTTAAGGAAAACCAGCACAGATTATATTCTCTCTGGAGTCAAAATAAAAAAGTCTACCTATATACAACATGTCACACAGGGTTTGTGTTTCAATTTATGCATTAGCCTCAGAGATTGTGTAGGAGGTGGATTTGAACCCATCGACTTGACACCTGTTCATTTCCAGTGTCAGTGTTATACCTGCAAGGACTACAGCTACATTCCCAAGGGATCGAGTCGCTCTGTCCTTGGTCGGCCTGCCTGCAACATTTATGAGTGGCAGCACATCTATCTCACCTGTCCTCAGCTCTCATTATCACAGACATTTAGCAGCTTTGGACACAGACTTTGAAAAGCACAGACAAAGGTTCCTAGGGGGGATGTTTGAAGCATAGGAAGTCATTTAAAGCAACTAGCTAAAACTAATGTAGTCAAATGCAACTGCAGTAAATCCTGCCTACATTAAGGTCTGTGGTGCTGTTGAACCGTATTACATTATACAGAGAGATGTCTGTTAAAAGCCGCAGTGGGTAGAATTGGAGCAATTATGATTATTATAGGCATAGGCATTACTGTAATGCCTATTTCTCTCCTCAAATGTTTTCAGAAACATCTTGTAGTGTACTGGTTTAGCTGTAAAATGAGAAAGTTTGTGACCCGGCAGCCATGTTGAGATCAGTTGAGGAAATACCAAGCACCGCCTACCAGCCAGAGCAAACTTTCTCATTTTACAGCTAAACAGTAAACTACAAGATGTTTCTGAAAACATTTGAGGATAGAAATAGGCTGTTTGATCAGAGTTCGCAAGTGATTGACAGCTGGCTCCGTCGAATGAACAGCCAATAGGAACGCTCTCTCTCTCTGATATGACCTGTGATTGGTCAAAGTCTCCCGTCACGGGCTAGATTTTCTGAAGCCTGAAAACAGAGCCATGAGGAGGTGCAGAAGTCTAGTTATCTCTCAGAACACTTGAATTACAATATGCTGAAAGGTTATTGTGATTTTTATTTGCCAATTGATGCCAAAAACATTCGGCGTATGGCAGGTTTAATTAGCCCACCCTCATTCAGCACCACAGACAAACTACATCCTCCCAAAATGACCATATAAAGTTAGACAAATGAATCAGCAAATATGTTAGCAAACAGTTCCAGCATGATATTGAGCCACATTAGCATTCATTCGGAGTCATGTGTCTGGAGACATTTTGAATGTCAAGTCAAGTCTTTCTCATTTATAGCTCTGTTTTAGTCTCCACCATCTCCTGAGGGAAATATCTGTCACTTTAGCTGCTAAATGCTCCACTATGTTCACCAGCTAGTTGCTAACTTTGTCTGTTGTTTGGTGCTGGACAGATTGCACAGTGGGTTCATCAGAGCTTGAAACGAAAGAAAGCAGAAAGACGCTAAAAAGCTCTGAAAAAAATAAAAAGCACCTGTTGGCCCTGTGTTTTGAGTATGGCACTGTATTTTATTTACAGTTCAATTTTTTAGAGAGTTTTTGGAGACTGCAGCAAAACTGTGGGTTACAGTTAAATTACATTTCCCGTTTATTACAACTTGAGGTCTATTAGTTTTGTCTATCAATATCTTCAGTTATCAAAATGGATGGCGTGGCAAGAAGAGCAGACAGACGATCAGATTAGAGGTTGTAAACAAGCAAAACAACAAACCACCAGATACTGTGTCCTCTCTTATATTACTGAAAAAGTTACTTATGACAATTCCAGCTCTGAAACAACAATAAATAAGCTAAAACAAGCTTTAGCAATGCAATGAGCAAACAGCACAGAGAGAGAGTTATCACCAAAACAAAACACGGCTAAATTCTTAAGCAACATGCAAATATTCCTTTCAAATAATGGCATCTTCACACAAGCTGTGTGGTGACAACTGGCCACCCCCTCAACACTACCACACAAAACCAGCAACATTTCATGTAAACCCACCAAAATACATCCATGAAGCCTCCGGAACCATAGACATTGAACAGCCATCATGGCATTTTGAATCCACCACCACAAACAAACAATGTTGTTAATAAATAATGTGCCATTTGGCACGGTGGTCTATTATGTTATAGTTTATTTGGATAACTGTCATTATGCAGAATTACGATAAATGTGCACACAGAAGTTTTATTTTGTGGTTTTGTTTTCTTTCAATTAAATCTTTTTGAGAGTTTTTGGAGCCTGCAGCAAAACTGAAGGTTACAGTTAAAAAATATTTCCAGTTTATTACAACTTGAGGCCTTTTGTCAGAGTTTTGGCTATCAATATCTGGCAAGAAGAGCAGACAGATGATCAGACTACAAGCTAACAGTCTAGGCCTGGGGTCAGCAACCTTGACAATCAAAAGAGCCATTTTAGACAAAAGAAAATAATAAATAGAAAAATCTGTCTGGAGCCACAAAACATTTGAGCATTGTGATGAAGGTAACACAGTTTATAGTCTACGTATATACAGTAGTATATAAGTCTAATGTAGTGAGGGCCAAAGTGCAAATGTACTACGGAGTATTAGGGCCACATTGAGGGGAAAAACATCTGAGATTTCGAGAATTAAGTCATAATAATACAAGAAAAAAAGTCGTAATACTAAGAGAATAAATTCAGAACTTTACGAGAAAAAAGTCATAATATTACGAGAATGAAGTCATAACTTTCTGAGAAAAAAAGTCTTAATATTACGAGAATAAAGTCAGAACTTTACTGGAAAAAAAGTCTTAATATTACGAGAAAGAAGTCATAACTTTACTGGAAAAAAAAGTCATAATATTACGAGAATAAAGTCAGAACTTATTCTGGAAATCTCAGATTTATTTGTTTTACTCAATGTGGCCCTAATACTCCGTCGTACCATCGTACCATAGACCTACAACAATGGTAAATCAAAATGAAAATGTAAACAAAAAACAGTTATTCATTTCCATTTTTAATAATCCACAGGGAGCAACTGGAGAGGAGCTAAAGAGACGCAGGTTGCTGACCCCTGGTCTAGGCAGAAAAAGCAAACCACCAGATACTGTGTCCTCTCATAGTACTGCAAAAGTTAATTATGGCAATTCCAGCTCTGAAATACAAATCAAGACACTAGTCCTTGGAGAGAGACTTATCACCAAAACAAAAAAAGCCAATTTCTTAAGCAAAATGCAAATCCTCCTTACAAATAATAGCATCATCTTCACACAAGCTGTGTTTGCACTTCTTCAGCAGAATATGGTGACAACAGGCCTTCCCCTCCTACCACACACACAACTAACAACATTTCATGTAACTTAAACCTACCATAACACATCCATGAAGCCTAAACTACATCATGACAGTGCACACAGACAAGCAACCAGCGACATACACATTAAAACATTTTGAATCCAGCATCACAAACAAGCAATATTGTTATAATAAGGCGGCCTATTATGTCATGGTTTAATTGGGAAAACAGTCATTATGAATAATGTTGATACATTTAGATTGACGTGTTCCCAAATAAACCGTAACATGCAAAACAGTGGCATATCGGCCAGAATAATGATGGTCGCATTAACTTGAAAAGTTGAATCCATATCCGTCCCAGCTGGACGCACTCCCCGCGCCCTACAGCAAGCACTTGACTTTAGTTGAAATGTCTCTCTAAAAAGCCGTGGTTTACTGCTCCGAATTAAGCTCTGGTGTTGGTCTTCCTTTACCAATTAACTCTCCAACTTTGAATAAAAAGTTCTTGTTGATATCAGCTTGGATAATAAATGCGCCACGACGTCCTCCTCACCAGCTGTGACGTTCCTCGTGGCTTCCGTAGTGAACCAAGGTAGCTAGCTAACGTTAGCTACTTACTGCTAGCTAGCTAGCTTGTGATTCCTGTCACCTACAGCGGGCGGAACTTGTCATAAAGTTAGCGATAACAAAGCCCACCCATTTAGAGTGAGGATATGATATGTTCATTTTACTGTCATTTGAAATGAGTCTCTCATTAGTCTCTCATTGAATTACTTCCGCCCCCCGGTTGGTTGGTTGGTTGGTTGGTCGGTTGGTTGGTTGGTCGGTCGGTTGGTTGATTGGTTCCGTTTATTGCGAGCAACAGAAGCCTCAACGTTCTGAGTGGTTGACCATGGTAAAGATGGCCGACATGACAGCTGCCCAAAAGTGAAGTCAAAACATCTCGATTGCCCCCTGGTGGCTGACTGCGGTATAGGTCATAAATCTCCCTCTCCATGTTAATGGATGGGACTTTTTTATTATTTTAGAAAATATAAGTACAATAGAGTGCTACAGGAATGAGTCCTAAAACCTGGAAATGAGTTAGTATTTTAGCACTTCCGGTTCCCTCGTCTGAAAGTCAATAGGTTTTTTGAATGGGTTTTTAGTTAGATGCCTAAAATAAGGTCTGTGGTTAACACAAGATAAAGAGATTTTAATGTTTTGTTCTGCAACATAAGATACATCAATAAATACCCCACTTGTGAATTTTGAAGCCTTTATGTGTCTTAAAAAAGGCGGTTGCTAACAAGTGTCTAAATGAGGCTACTAAGCGTCATCGCGCCGACTCGTCCTCCTTTACAGCCTCGTTGTGTATACTCGCGTTCATATATTCTTCAAAAATCATAAAAGTGGTGTTCATTGGTGGAGATTATCTTCCTGAACAAAATGTGTAAGTATAAACGTGTGTTTAAATATGTCCTCCCTGGAGGACAATATAAAAATATATACTATACATACAAAACTGCTCATGCCTGGAGTACATTAAAAAAGTTAAAAAAAAAAAAAAAAAAATTAAAAATGATAAACAATATAAAAAAAATTACTTCTATATAGATAAAAAGTAATACAAAATCAGAATACAATCGCATTGGTCCATAATGAATGTATCAAATACATAGTTTGTTTTGATTGCCTTCTTATTCTTAATGTTTCTTATCGTGGTGCCATATTGTTTCAATTTCTTGATAAAAAATGTTAAAAATTAGGTTTGGAGTCCGCCCATCTCTTCTTGTGAATGTGGAATTCTCCCAAAAATAGAATTAACGGTACAAGTGGATGGGACATGGGCCAAAATTAAAAGTCAAAGTACACGTCAAAAAACAATTTCTCTCAAAGATGATTTCAGGTTTTTTTTAAATACTTTCTTTATTGTACACATGTTCATATACAGAAGTACAAACAAATACATAGACTATAAAAACAACAAAAAAGAAGACCAAACAACATAATTACATTTACATTTCATAATGCCAGACTTTGTGTTATATGCATCATATTATATTAATTTAATAACATAAAGGTCTTAATGGCTTGTTTTATTTTTAACATTAGGTAAGATGGTGCTATATTCTTTGAATTTGTTAATAAAGTGCAGGAAAGTTGGTTTGGCTGACCATTTTTTTTATGAATATGGAATTTTCAAAATATAATAAATATTTGTATGATATACATCATGTTATTTTCAAACTTACCTTGACTAAAATATAGCATTACATCAAACATAGTTATTTCAACGTTCATCTTAAAGGTCCCATATCATGCTCATTTTCAGGTTCATACTTGTATTTTGTGTTTCTACTAGAACATGTTTACATGCTGTAAGGTTAAAAAAATTAAACTTTATTTTCATACTGTCTGCCTCAATATACCTGTATTCACTCTCTGTCTGAAAAGCTCCATTTTAGTGCATTTCAACGGAATTGCGTTGCTAGGCAACAGCTTGGTTCCATGTTCTCTTCCTGTCAGCTGATGTTATTTACATACACTGAAAAAGGAAATAAACTGGGACACATTTAGAAGGTTTATGTTTAAAGCTGTGTAATGGTCTAAATATTGTATATTTGTGTCATCACAAATGGACAGAAATCCTGACGGCTTGTTACGAATGCACAATTTTTGAATAAGGGCTGTGTGTGTTTCTCCGTATATTGAGTGTTTTGATAGTTTACGAGTATTTATAAAGCACTTAAACCTGCTTTATAATATAAAGGACATGAAAATCTCACTTTTTACAATAGGGGACCTTTAAGTTTCTTGTGTAGAAAGGAATTACCCAGCATGCCGTTTGGTAGTGTAACAGTTACTAGGGGTCCCTTCTCATTGCACCACAGTGAGTACATGACGCACAACTAATAAAAATGTCCCATAGATCAAGAGCTCGCACTCAACACTTGCACTTCCTTTGGTTCTCCGCTATATGCCCGCCGAGTGTGAAGTCTATCGGATGAACGGTTGTCGAGAAAATGGAAGGACAAACAGACAGACAGAGACTCTTTCCATTTTAGTTAGATTAGTCTCACTCAGCTGCATTGGCCTGGTTCTCACATCTCTCACTTTTCAGCAGCTAATCCTAAAATTAGCATCTCTGGTAAAAAGCTCTGGTGCCAAGTTACTGTTCCTCGTCATTATGAAGAAAAGATGTCTGATAGGTTCAGGAGCTTCATCTCCATACTACATGTCTGAACTTCTTTAGCTCTCATGAAATTGGAACGACCTGTCTGAGCAAACTATCTCACTATACGAGGCGCAGCGTGTGCGAGGCCCGTTCAGCTGACCGTGCCGTACTTGGCGATCTGTGACATCTTAACTTCATTTTCAATTTCCCACACTTTCTTTAAAAAGCAAGAAAAGATATACAGTATAAAAATATCTGCTTCTGCCAATTTATCCCTGTGGAGCTGCAGTGTATACGAGGTATCAGTGACTAACCGGGACCATATCCAGGAGAAGTGGAAATCATTTCAGCGGTAAATTGTGGAGCATTTCACAGCTTTCCATTTTGAGAATAAGCTGCCTTATTTCTCCTAAATTTATCCCATTCTTCAATCTCTCACTTTCACACCTCCTTCACTTTTTATTTATTCACTTTCTCCTTAATATTTCTCATTTTACATATTCACCGCAGGCATGCACATCCGGCCAGATAAATTCTCCTCATTGTGTTCCTAACAAGGAACTATTTGCCTAACAAGGGACATGATATGTGACGTTAATAGACAAACACATTCACTCTCTCTCTCTCTCTCTCTCTCTCTCTCTCTCTCTCTCTTTCTCTCTCTCTCTCTCTCTCTCTCTCTCTCTCTCTCTCCTGGTACTGATTCTGTGCCTGTTATGGGATTTAAGACCTTGAATCTCTACAAGAATGAATGCAAACACAGATAATAACCTGGAAAATCCATTCGGTGGAGCAGCTGTGACCCTTGATTTTCTCCCAGACCCTGCGGTAATCTCTTCCCAGAGGACAGAGCTGACAGAATATGATGTTCATGCCCTCCCTTCATGCAAGATATTCCAAATAACTGGTGATGTAATTTAGTCATGTAGGCATGAGTCTGTATATCATTCTGCATTTTCAGACAAGCAGCACGGATAAGCTTTTTTCTTTCTGTGGGTCACATAACCTTGAATATATTATCTCAGAGGACAGTCACGTGGGAGGCTTTGGATTGTTTCTCTTCATTAGAATAAAGGAGCTGAGATGATTGATCTCACCGTTTGTCTAAAGCCCGGGTCACGCAAGAAAGTGGCGCAGCTCAGGTCCAGGGTTTGTTTTCTAGAGGATCCTTCTGCTTGGTGAGAAAAGAGACAGATTAAGTAGCAAAGCTGAGCTGTTGGATGGAGAGTTTGCTTTTCTGAGTCAATTGTTGAGTAAATGCAACAGTCGTCTATAGTTGGAATCAAAGCTTAGTGCATCAAGCTAGACAACAGTGTTAGCCCTCAGTGCCTGCAGCCCCACTAATGTAAATAATCACAATACGCAACACAGCTAAGCTGCGACAGCTTCCTTTCTTCATGACTTTCCAGCTCTCTGTTACCTCAAAGGTTACGCTATTAAGGCGATTTTCTGTTGGTCAACTGTGTGAATATGCACGTCACAGTTCAGCAAATTTGAACGCAACGCAAAACACAAGCACCTCAGCTGAAACAAAGACATTTTTTTGGGACATTATGCCATTTTAATTGATGATATGACCAAACCTTAAAGGCCCCATATTATGCTCATTTTCAGGTTCATACTTGTATTTTGTGTTTCTACTAGAACATGTTTACATGCTGTAATGTTAAAAAAAAAACTTAATTTTCCTCATACTGTCTGTCTGAATACACCTGTATTCACCCTCTGTCTGAAATGCTCCGTTTTAGTGCATTTAAATGGAATTGCATTGCTAGGCAACAGTGTGGGTCCATGTTTACTTCCTGTCAGCTGATGTTATTTACATACACTGCAAAAAGAAATAAACTGGGACACATTTAGAGTATTTATCTTTAAAACCGTTTAATGGTCTAAATATTGTATATTTGTGACATCACAAATGGACAGAAATCTTGACGGCTTGTTTCAAACACACAATTTCTGAATACGGGCTGTGTGTATTTCTCCATATATTGAGCGTTTTGATAGTTTAACAGTATTTATAAAGCACTTAAACCTGTTTTATAATATAAAAGACATGAAAATCTCACTTTTTACAATATGGGACCTTTAACACTTTGGCCAACTTTGACCAAAAAAGCATTATTTATTGACTCACTTGGACTGCGTACATGTACTCTGTTCTCCAAGATACAGAATTGTTTCATTGTAAAATATCAATGAATAAGCCAGAGAACATGCCATAACGTTATCATAACTCCAAAAGAAGTATTTTTATGTGAGGGTAAAGAAAAAAATATAGAACAAACAAAATAAATAAATGAAGAAAAGGAAGAGAAAATAAATATATAAAATTAAATAAAAGCAAGGGGAAACAGCCAAACAGATAATAATAATAATAATAATAATAATAATAATAATAATAATAATAATAATAATAATAATAATAAGTAATTTATTGGAAAATAAATGTATTTAGCCAACATCTATCTACCAGATAGCCAAGATATCATTGAGGGTCCTTAGAGGATAATTCATCTTTGGTGTGATTGGTGAGAAACAGGAACAGACACAAATTCGCTCTAGACCGTGCAGACTGAGGTGAAGAGGCCCTCCGTTCAAGTTGAAAGTGTTCTTCATAAACCTACAGAGACAAGAGGAAAAAAGAAAAGAAAAACTACACACGATTGGTGCGAAGAACTCAAGGTAACCTTTTGGGCGAAGCAGTGGTTCCCGCCTGGTTTGCTACACCTGTAGCAAAGTGGAATCTTATACTTACACTTAAAGGGACTGTTTGTAACTTTTTACACGTATAAATCTACCGGGTTGGTTTCCCATGTGCACTCGCATATGCGCGCTCGCGTGTGGCTACGCTGTTCAGACCAGACTCCAACACAAACTACACGGAAGCACCAAAACCGCAAAGTTGTATCTAGTGAAGCGCGTCTGTTAAACAGTGTCAACTCTTCCTGCTGATATTTATACCACTGTAGTGTACAGTGTTTGCATACTGTAATATTTCACCAGAAATAGTATGCAATTTGTGTCCTAATGGTTTCGTACTAAGGTTTTGTGAGGAATTTCAGACGCAACCACAATGTTTGCTAACCAGCAAGCTAGTCGCTTCAGCGGCAACAAGTAAAGTCAAGTAAATTTTATTTGTATAGCCCAAAATCACAAATCACAAATTTGCCTCGGGGGGGCTTTACAATCTGTACAGGATACGACACCCTCTCATCGGATAAGGAAAAACTTAACCAAAAAAAAAACCTTTTAACAGGGGAAAAAAATAGAAGAAACCTCGTTGTGTGTACAGAGTAACAACATAATGAAAATACAACATAGACAATCAATGACAAAAATGAATATGTATAATGTGAATATAAGTGAAAAGGTGGACCCAGGAGGATGTCAAGCAGCTTCCAGGCGTCGCCAAACAGATAGAGCCAGAGCAACGCAACCTCCTCTCCATGCCAAACAGATAAGAGCCAGGGCAACACAACCTCCTCTCCACACCATATAGGTAGAACCAGAGCAACACGACCTCCTCTCCACGTCAGATCGATAGAGCCAGAGCAACATGACCTCCTCTCCACGTCCTATAGGTAGAACCAGAGCAACACAACCTCCTCTCCACGCCAAACAGATATAGCCAGAGCAACACAACCTCCTCTCCACGTCAAACTGATAGAGCCAGAGCTTCACGACCTCCTCTCCGTGTCAGATCGATAGAGCCAGAGCAACACGACCTCCTCTCCGCGTCAGATTGATAGAGCCAGAGCAACACGACCTCCTCTCCATGCCAGAGCGATAGAGCCAGAGCAACACGACCTCCTCTCCACGCCATATAGGTAGCACCAGAGCAACACAACCTCCTCTCCACGCCAGATGAATAGAGCCAGAACAACCCAACCTCCTCTCCACATCAGACCGATAGAGCCAGAGCAACACGACCTCCTCTCCACGTCAAGATAGATAGAGCCAAAGCAACACAAACTCTTCTCCACCATGGAACCTAGAGAGAGGACCATATTTTTGTTTTTAATTCACAGTCGCTTAGTAATATAAACGTATGTTACCCATACCAATAAGTGAGAAGTGGTGGAGGTGATGTTGAGTAATTTCTTAGCTTCCTGTACGTCATGACGTTTAAAGGCTTCGTCTCGACAGCATTTATTCACTAACTGTAATATTCTATTGAAATGTAATGAAAAAAATTATTTCAAAGGACAAAGTTGCTTCACTCGAGGAGACAAAATAAATTTGTACAACGCTTTCGTTCAACTTTTGATGCAAATTCGCACCGTTGACTGCTGTCTTGACAAAAAGCTTACGTATTAGCTGTGTTGCACCAACCAGTTTGAAGTACCCCTTCTCATGCAAATGTCAAGTCAATACAACTTTACTCGTTGTGTCAATTTGCCAAAAAATATAACTAGCCACAACATACAGCAGCCACAGCATGGAAGTAGTTAGTATGTCACCAAGCCTCCAGGACCAGTTCTCATGGACATGCAAATTAATCTCCCTGTTCCACTTTCTGGTGACTGGCCACAAATACTCACATTTCGTTTGTTGCAGACTGGTGCAGATTTTCTCAATGACCATTGTAGCCTGTAGCAGCAATAGTGGAGCTTTTGACCTTTTTCTGTGACCAAGGTCTTTTCATAACAGTCACAAACGTTTGTAGCTATGAAAAACCACTTCACTGCATGTAGTTTGAATCACTATTATGGGAGCAGCAGACACTTTTATAAGAAGTGAATTAAATTTAGATGTAGCTGAGTCACCTTGAGCCTCCGCCCTGCTGCTCTGCTCACTTAAAGACTCAAATTTGTTGACTAAAAACTTGGAGAGCATATCCTGGTCCATCTGGAAAACACCCACACCTCGACATAAATTAAACTGCATTTACTGCATCACAACATGTCACAAGAACAGCGTCCAAAAAAGTACAACTGCAGTCTCAAAGTGAGAGAATCTCACTTCCGAATGGTAATTGGAATCACATTTACTTTTCATATTTCTTCAGATAAATCTTTATCTAAAGCTTGCAGATGTAGCCTCGGTGTATTTGGATACACACATATTCATCCGAGCGAGCCTTGCTTGATGTAATTAGGCATTCTTCCAGTTTAATCAAGTAACCTCGACACCAGACACACACACATACTTCCTCGCTGTTTGAAAGCAACTCAATTTCCAGGCAGAAAACATCAAGCAGTGTTTCTGCCTGTAAAGTTCCTCTTCCCATTCATATTTCTGTTTATCTGCTCTGCATTACTGACTCCCTCTATCATCGCCGCTCAGAGTTGCTGCGACTTGACACACCGCTTCCAGGGAACGTGCTTCACCTCTTAGAAAAACAACTGCACGTTCACCAGTCGGGATTTAGTTGACTTTTCCACAGTGGCTTTGCATAAATCAACGTTGGAAGCGATCCCTGAATGAGGGGGTGGGGGGTTCATCACGGGGGGCTGAATCGAGATAAAACCCAACAATCAGTTATTATTCTTCACAATAGTGGGAGCAAATTGCAGCAACAGCGCGCTGCTGTGCCTGAAAAGAGGGTGAGATTTTAGCTGCTCAACTGTGGGTCATCTGCTATAAGCACTGAGGCGGTTGGATTAGCTACTCCTACACTGCTGTACTGTGGGACCGCTGCATGTGAAAAGTATGCATGACACACACACACACACACACATTGTAGGCCTCTCTGGATACACAGCGCTGTTGATCAATATGTGTGATGCAGCTTCAAGTGAAGAGATGCTTGGCTTGCTGACACCTACACAAAAACCAATGCTTACAGAGACGTGACACTAAAACATCCTCCTCCGCTTGACATCACTTATTTAATATTTATATCAACACTTTACCCAGCGGGCTCTGGTGGAGCACGGACAGCGTGGATAACCTGAAAGGCTGTTTGAGGGGTCAAGCGTTGTTCTGCTTTTTTGCAGATATTTTTTTTATTACATATTTTATTGCAGTGTATGATTGGTTTGGTTGGAGCGGTGGTAGACATTTGGGTCACGTTAAACTGCAGGTAACCATGGCAACAATACTCGAGCTTCATTGGTGAAAGTAACCTAAACATGGGTTAATGTGACTACAAACATGTTTGAAAGGGTCACTTTTCAAAAAACTGATTTTCTAAGTGTCTAAGTGTTTCAGAGCCACCCAGGTAGTTTTGGTTTTATGTGCAGAGGTTTTGAGACGATCCAAAACAGTGGAGGTGAATGGTATTTGCATGTAGGGTGATTAAACGTCCCCAAAAATTCGGGACAGTCCCAAAATACGAGCAGTTGTCCCAAATCCTGAATCCTGCCCTGTCCTGCTACTCCCGAGAATTAGACTAAACCCGAGTTTTGATTAGTTATAGCCTAATTAAACTTTAAAGGTCCCATATTGTAAAAAGTGAGATTTTCATGTCTTTTATATTATAAAGCAGGTTTAAGTGTTATATAAATACTGTGTACTGTGTACAAACAGCTCAATATACGGAGAAATACACACAGCCCGTATTCAGAAACTCTGCGTTTGAAACAAGCTGTTAGGATTTCTGTCCATTTGTGATGTTACAAATATACAATATTTAGACCATTTCAAAGTTTTAAACGTAAACATTTTAAATGTGTCCCAGTTTATTTCCTGTTGCAGTGAATGTAAATAACATCAGCTCACAGGAAGCAAACATGGACCCAAACTGCTGCCTAGCAACACAATTACACGCAATTACACACATTCCATTGAAATGTGCTAAAACGGAGCGTTTCAGACAGAGGGTAAATACAGGTATATTCAAACAGACAGTATGAGGAAAATAAAGGATTTTTTGAACATTACAGCATGTAAACATGTTCTAGTAGAAATACAAAATACAAGTATGATCCTGAAAATGAGCATTTGGACGGAATTGCGACAAAATTGCAACAGAATTGCTTGGGTCCTTGTGTACTTCCTGTCAGCTGATGACAATCACATACACTGAAACCAGGAATAAACTGGGACACATTTAGAATGTTTACGTTTAAATCTGTGTAAAGGGTCTAAATATATGTGACATCACAAATGGACAGAAATCCTGACAGCTTGTTTCAAATGCAGAGTTTCTGAATACGGGCTGTGTGTATTTCTCTGGGGATTGAGCGTTTCGATACTTTCACAGTATGGATATAGGACTTAAGCCTGCTTTATAATAAAAAAACAACATGAAAATCTAACTTTTTTATAATATGTCCCCTTTAAGCGATATGACATAAACGCGGCATTAGGCACAGCGCTACTTTGACATAAATGCTAATGTTAGCATGCTACTACTACTACTCACGATGACAATGCTAACATGATGTTGAGCAAGCTTACCATGACCACCATCTTAGTTTAGACTTGTTAGCATGCTAACATTTGCTAATTAGCACTAAAGTACAGCTGATGCTCCTGGGAGTGTCATTAGTTTTGCAGATAATTGGTCATAAACCAAACTATTGGACACGTTGTTTCTGAACCAAATTGTACTACAGGAAAAGTCAGGGAATCACCAACGACACCGGGGTTCGTCTTCTGGGGACTATGTACATCTGTACCAAATTTCATGATAATCCATCTATGAGATATTTTAGTGTGGAACCAAAGTGTTTGACTGACTGACTGACAATCCTTAAAGCCACATAAGCCAAGTTTCCTCATTTATCACATGTGGTATGAAACTATTTGGTTTTATGTGCTGGGCTTTTGCAATATCTGCCTCTGGAATTTGGACAGCCGCCCCAGTACAATAAAGGTGACTGGGATTTTCTTTAGTGCAGCAGTAAAATAAAACATTTGCAACTAAATAGCAAACCTCGCTTTCTAGAATATAATGCCCTTATTTCTTTGGGTAATCCACAAATCACTCTGTGGACAGTTTTATAAGGGACTATTTCTTTGGCAAAAAAAGTCATCCCAATTAATCAGTATGTTCCAAACACTTATCCCTTTGCCAATAAATCGCTAGCAAATCGTGCAATTTCTGGCAGCGCTTCGGAGCTATAAGGAGACGAGGGCCGTAGCCAAGACTTTAAAAAAATACATAGGTCTAAAGTACAATCCCCCCCCCCCCCCCATACATCGTCCAAAAAGAGTTATTATAGTTTCTGAAAATATTTCTCAACATGAAGGTGTTAATTCCAAAACCAGGAATCAATCATCACACGCCATACCAACCATGTGTAAGTTTCCAATTAGAAGACTGAAAACTCCCTTTTAGACTCACAATAGACCTGTTTTAGTCTTTTTTAGGGGGGGTACAGAGGGTCTTTAGGGGGAGATAGCAGGTCAACAGTAGATGTCACATAGAAGTGGTGTACGTCATCTGAAAGCTGGGAACCTGAAGATTCATTTGAGATGCAGCTCAGCACTGTGTGCCAAGTTGTTCATAAATCAGAAATAAACATAAATTAATTAATCAATTAATTAAAATACATTGTAAAGTGTATAAGGGCATGGAACATTATGATAGAAGTATATGATGGCCAGTCCCATGTTAAAAGTCCTATATTGTTCTTATTTTCAGATTCATACTTGTATTTTGTGTTTCTACTAGAACATGTTTACATGCTGTAATGTTCAAAAAAACCTTTATTTGCCTCATACTGTCTGCCTGAATATGCCTGTATTCACCCTCTGTCTGAAACGCTCCGTTATAGTACATTTCAACGGAATTGTGTTGCTAGGCAACAGCTTGGGTCCATGTTTACTTCCTGTCAGCTGATGTTATTTACAGATACTGCAACAGGAAATAAACTGGGACACATTAAGAATGTTTATGTTTAAAACCGTGTAAATATTGTATATTTATGACATCACAAATGAACAGAAATCCTAACGGCTTGTTTCAAACACACAATTTCTGAATACGGGCTGTGTGTATTTCTCTGTAATTTGAGCGTTTTCATAGTGTAACAGTATTTTTGTAGCACTTAGGCCTGCTTTATAATATAAAAGTCTCACTTTTTACAATATGGGACCTTTAAGACTGCTTTCCCTTTTCCATGCAGGTTGGTGTTTTTTCTATGACTCTAGGTTGCCATTGCAGTGAAACCAAGCTAACCACTATCTAAGAGGAACACTGCTGCTGTCGTGCTCTATATGTGCTAAATATGTTCAAACGTATTGGATTTGTGGACACACCCCGATAAGTGATATTACCCAGCAGGTGTTGTGGCTTTGACAGCTGTTTGGAGATGTCAGTTAAGGCCTGGCTGAGAGGGGTGGCGAGTCTCAGAGCAGCAGCCCTTTGTGGTCCTGATTTACCCATCAAGGGCAGTTAACTGCCTAAAGAATTTCATTAGCCTGGCTGTCAGTCCTGACACGAAGAACATTGTGGGGAAAAAACTTGAAACGTTTGACATGAAAATGGTCAGATTCAAAGATATTTAGCAGAAAAATAACAGCAGCAGCTTTGATTTCAGAAACACACTTGGATGTTATGGATTTATACTTTTTGGTCTTACCAAAAGTTTTATTTTTTATTTGTTTATTTTTTCTCTACAAACATTGTGGTTCAGTATATGCTATAAGTGTCCATGCCCACATTATCATACACAACCGACTTAAAAGAATACTCTAATTTGTTACACCTAATTAGTTAGTTAATTTATAGTTTTTCTCAAATTATATTTAGGATTTTTTATGTTTTTAAACTTAAATTGCAATCAGTTAAGTATATTTCATTTGATTGTTTTAATCAAAACTGGGGCAGCCTCCCTTGCATATTCTGTTATTATTTATATTGTTTGTTAAATGTTCTTTTTTGATG
The DNA here is from genome assembly GCF_015220745.1 of Sebastes umbrosus. NCBI lineage: Eukaryota > Metazoa > Chordata > Actinopteri > Perciformes > Sebastidae > Sebastes > Sebastes umbrosus. The sequence continues at coordinate 4,732,949 of NC_051283.1, read as the reverse complement.
TGCTATTAAATAAATTATCATTACTTGGTTGAAACCTTAAATTCGGATTAAATATCAATTAAAATATTTCTCTTGCCAAACACAAAAATGTACATACATACACAGTAAAAAGATGATTTTTGACTTTTTTTTTCATTTAGTAAAAGAACTGATATTCACTATTACATTTAAGTATAGTTTTTACATTTCAATAAACTAATTTAAACACTAATTTTATTACAAGTCTTTTTATTTACTTCGTAAGAAGTTGCTAACAGTCCCTTTAATGCAGGTCAATATAACAATATTTTTTTGCTTATTTTACAACTTAAATTTGACCATAAACAAAAGCTAAATTTGCTATAATATATAAGTATAATTTTCACTTAGGATGAAACTAAATACATTTTGTTACAGTCAATGTTTAATTTACTTGACTTACTATAAATAAAGACAGGAATATACTCTTCAAAAGACCTAAATGTATATGCTTTTTTAAAATAAGCATCAGATTTTGCAGCCAATAAGGCTAACCAGTATGTGTTTTCAACACTTGAGGAAAAAAACATTAAGTAAATTATGGTGTTTTTGGCACAAGAGAGAAGTTGTAATCTGCAACCTCACCACTAGATACCGCCAGATCCTACATACTATTCCTTTAAGACCAGTTTTAAAGGTCCCATATTATAAAAAAGTAAGATTTTCATGTTTTTTATTATAAAGCAGCTTGGGTCCATGTTTAGACCATTTCAGGTTTTAAACATAAACATTCTAAATGTGTCCCAGTTTATTTCCTGTTGCCGTGCATGTGAATGACATCAACTGACAGGAAGTTAACATGGACCCAAGCTGTTGCCTAGCAACGCAATTCCGTTGAATTGCACTAAAACGGAGTGTTTCAGACAGAGGATAAATACAGGTATATTCAGGCAGATAGTACGAGGAAAACAACGTTTTTTTTTAACATTACAGCATGTAAACATGATCTAGTAGAAACATAAAATACAAGTATGAACCTGAAAATGAGCGTGATATGGGACCTTTAAGGAAATTCCCAATATGTGTGTAAGTCAAACTGTGAAGGCCTAATGTTATCTTTAGCAGAGACTCATTTTTACATTGAAAAGGACAGCAAATGTAATGCAAATATACGTACAGACATGTGAGGATTGATTTCACATACAAAAGTATTAATTCATAACAGTGCAAAGAGTATTTTCCATTAAGTTTTGTGATATTTAGAAGGTGTACTCTTAAGCTGAGCTGTTTATTTTTGTCCATAGTTTACTGGCTATCTGAATCATACTGAAAATTCCCATAACAGATCCCAACTGTATTAATATTATACACAGGATTGTACCAGCCTTCAGAAAGCTGCATCAGTAGTACTCAGAGAACAAATAAACTCCAGGGAAACAATACATTTCTATAAGTTAGATTACAGCAGAAAACATCAGTTACTGGCAGCAATGCTTTGTATCAGTATCTACCTTAAAAAGCCAACGTTGGTCATCCCTGGCTGATATCCCTGAGCAGCCTCACATTATCAGTATACGCTTGCTCTACCACCTGCTACTTTTAATATTAACAGCATCTCTTTGCTACATTAAAAACTCAGCCAGCCCTGTAATAGTATTTTCACATGCGAGATCATCATTCCTCCTCCTCCTCCCGTTCCTGACTTTATCTGACTCTTCCTCATCATCTCTGCTGATCTGTGTTTCTCAGCCTTAATGTGGCTTCTACACCGCCTCCACTGACCCCGCTCAGCTCCGCTCGCCTTATCCCTCCCTGCCTCCGCCTATCTGCACTCCGGTTACACTCCCTGTAGTCCTAGCCTTAGCCTGGCCCTATTTGTTGTTTCCCCACAGACATTTTCATTAAGATGATGTCAGGATAGACTCAACTCATTCTGCATTATGTTTACTCAAGGAGATACAGCCCAGAATGTCTTCCTTCTTTGTTGTGATCTTACCAGGCTCAACATGGCTCTCTTTAAATATATATATATAAATTCAAATCGAAGAAGATAAGAGAAATGTGGCAGAGAGAGGACTGTTAACTTCTGTACATTATGGAGGATGTTGTATTTGAGATAGAAATTCACACAAATTGCCATTTGAATAATAGAGTAAAGCCTTAAAGCAGCGGTTCCCAACATGGGGGGTCAGGACTTTCCTAGGGGTCCTAAGATAAATCTGAAGGGTCACAAGATGATTAAAGGGATGGTTAGAAGAATACAAATTTACACAAAATTATGTCTATTTTTCTAACTTTCTCTGGGGTTTTTTGCCACTTCACTTACTAATTAATAAATGTTAGCACGCTAGCATGCTAAATTAAGATGATGAACATGGTATAGACATTAAACCTGCTTAACATTAGCATGTTAGCATGCTGATGTTAACATTCGTCTTAAAGGTTCTAAATGTGAGATTGGGAGCATTTCTATTGCCTCTGCACAGCTCTCAACATGGCGACGGCTGAGCCGGGAGCTCGCAGCTAACGGTGCTAACAGTAAAAACTATGGCAACAAGTGCTAACAGAGCTAACAGTGTTAACCTGAGGGGGGGAACCGGAGGGTGGGTGCTACACTTCCGCAACGCCGCCGCAGGTCGGGACAGCGTTATCAGCTTTAACCGCCGTATGAGAGCAGTTCAGAGCGGCGGCCATGAGCTAGCCAGTGGGACACGCTCACATGCACTTACATGCACTAAAAGGCATGCACGGCCGGCCCGGCTGTGTCAACAAAGCACAGAGAAGCTCTGAGGGAGAGAGACTTCTCTGCTCAGGTAGACACGTCTAGAAGGGAGCCCGCAAATTGCGAAATCTGACCTGAGATCTGCTGAAAACTTGCAAAAACTCGCAAGACTCGCTGCCCGACGACCTATCCTCACCTTAACAATCTCGCAAGAGTTTCCCCTGTTTGCGGGCCCCCTTCTAGCCACTACCATTACTCCTCTATATATTTACATAGCAAATAGTTGTTTGCTGCGTAAAAAGCAAGTTACAATGAAAGCTCTACTTCACTGCTCTGTATTTCCTTTCAAGATACCCACAGCAAAGTAAAACAAGGATTGATTGCGGTAAATGCATGTGATTAGTAATCTGCAGGCTGTGCACTAGTAAGCAATGAGTCATAATGAGCGCCCGGTCTATACTGTCAACACTGTTGAGCTGAGTAAAATCATTCACAGTGTAGGCCTGCAAGTGTTGTGCCAATTAAAGCTACTTTAACATCAAACTTCGTGCATCTAACACCGTGTGTATTTACAGTCCTTTCATGCTGTGTGTATCAGTAATCATCAGACCTCTTGTGCATACAGAGCATTATTGAGCTGTCACGGAGAAAGTAGTCTCGGGTCACTCGTGCCGTTTTAACACAGAGAAATCACGGAGGGTTATTACAGGTCGTTTGTCTGCAGAGTGCTCTCCGTTTCTAGTCACGCTAAAAAACTCCACAGGTGGAGACGTTAACAGCGTATTTCACTTTTTTAACCCACACTTTGGTCCTTTTCTTCGACGTTGTCGAGTCTCAATAGATTTCTCTTAATTATTCTCCTCTGTGCGAGAACAGCAGAGCAAATCAAGCGTGGAGAATGAGTTCTCCGACAAGGACTTTAACAGCTGTGATATTTCTTTTGTCAGTTTTTTTTTTTGTCTCAGAATAGTAGGTGCAAATTTCCAACAAGTGCCAGACTTCACGGTGACACCCTGATTGTCGCCTGCATTACACACAGCATGTGTTCAGCCAGGTACTTGCTGTGGAGGAGCCAAGTGCAGGGGCTGTTATATGGGCTTATAAGGTTTGACAGGAATTCTGCAGGATTTTAATGGTATTTTACAGTTAATATGTAAGCTGAGACAGCAGCTCCCAAACTGGGACTCCCAGTGGTTCTTGATGCTGTTTTAGGGGTTTATGAACCCAGTGAGGAATAGTTGATTTCTAGTTTCCACTCTCATGTTATTATCACCCCACATTGGTGGGAAGTTTTGTACTTTGTACTTGAGTATTTCCATTTTATTCACTTTATACTTTTACGTCAATACAGTTAAGAGAGATACTTCTTTTACTCCACTGCATTTAATTACTACTTACCAGGGATGAACCGATTGCAAAATTATGGACAAATACCAATGATTACAATAAAATATTTGCCGATAGCCAATACCGTGGTTTTGTTGTTGTTTAGTTTGTTGTTATTTATTCCCCCTTTGGTACTAGGGAAATAAAGACATCTTCATTATAAAAAAAAAAAAATTAACTGTCTTCACTTTTAAAGTCATTCAGCTCTTCATTCATATCTTGAATGAGCACAAATTGAATTATATAAATTTATAAAACAAGCTTTAAAGGTCCCATATTATAAAAAAAAAATATTTATAAATGCCTACCTGTTATACAAAGTAGGGAATTTAGGTGACGTGATGACAGCTGAGCTATCGCCATAACAGCTGAGCAAACTCCTTCCACTGAATACAAATGTTAGACGTGGTTGAAAGGCCCTGAAAAAGCGAGTAAGGGGACCTTGAGTTAAGTGTAGAGCTGCAAAGATTAATCGATTAGTTGTCAACTATTAAATTAATCGGCAACTATTTTGATAATCAGTTTGAGTCATTTAAAAAAAAATTATAATAATTCTCTGATTCCAATCTCTTAAATGTGAATATTTTCTGGTTTCTTTAATCCTCTATGACAGTAAACTGGATATCTTTGAGTTGTGGACAAAGCAAGACATTTAAGTACGTCATTTTGGGCTTTGGGAAACACTGATAGACATTTTTTAACATTTTATAGACCAAAGAACTTTGATTAATCAAGAAAATAATTGACAGATTAATCAACAATGAAAATAATCGTTAGATGCAGTCCGAGTTAAAGGTCCCATATTGTAAAAAGTGAGCTTTTCTTGTCTTTTATATTATAAAGCAGGTTTAAGTGCTATATAAATACTGTGAAAGTATCAACACACTCAATATACGGAGAAATACACACAGCCCGTATTCAGAAATTGTGCGTTTGAAACAAGCGGTTAGGATTTCTGTCCATTTGTGATGTCACAAATCTACAATATTTAGACCATTACACGGTTTTAAACGTAAACATTCTAAATGTGTCCCAGTTTATTTCCTGTTGCAGTGTATTTAAATATCATCAGCTGACAGGAAGTAAACATGGGCCCAAACTGTTGCCTAGCAACGCAATTCCGTTGCAACTCTGTTGAAATGCACTAAAACGAAGCGTTTCAGACAGAGGGTAAATACAGGTGTATTCAGGCAGACAGTATGAGGAAAATAAAGTATTTTTTGAACATTATAGCATGTTAACATGTTCTAGTAGAAACACAAAATACAAGTATGAACCTGAAAATGAGCACGACATGGGACCTTTAAGTGTTTTTTTTTGTCAAACAACTCTGTTCCTTTTCCAGCAGCTGCAAAAATAAATCATGCCGACACAAATACTTTTGGGCTTTCTGCATACATATATATGAATATAAAGTACTATACTTGTACATGTATCATTTTACTTAAATAGAGATTTGAAAACAGGAATTTTATGTCATTCCATTTTGTTGTATTTCTACTTTTACTGAACTAAAAGATGCAAATACTTTTTCCACCACATTCACGAGTTGTACACGGCTCAGTATTAAATCAGCAACTTGACTTTGTCCATGTGGTTTACTGGAGACAATCCATATGCAGTGGGACTATGTGACCCTAATGTTTGAGAAATCCATAGACAAAGTTTGTAAGTGATGCAACTAAATAGTACTGATTACAGTTTAGTGAGTCGAGACGTTTCTTGCTGCAGTCTGCAAAAGTGGATGAAAAAAAATAAAAAGATAGATTTAATCCAAGATTTTAAAGATAGTCCTAATTTGAATTGATATCATGGAAATTTGGAGAGAGGAAGTAAAGAACAACATTGCCCTCTGCTGGTCTGTTAAAGTGATTACTAAAAAAGGACAAATACAATGTGACAGAAGAGCAGAACTTTGAGGTGTGACATGAGAATAACAAGAAATCTACCTTAGAGCTGCAACGATTAAGTCATTAGTTGTCAACTATAATCGATTAATCGGTTTGAGTAATTTTTGTAAGAAAAAAAGGTTGAAATTCTATGATTCCAGGTTATTAAATGTGAATATTTTCTGGTTTCTTTACTCCTCGATGACAGTAAACTGAATATCTTTGAGTTGTGGACAAAACAAGACATTTGAGGACATCATCTTGGGCTTTGGGAAACACTGATCGACATTTTTTAACATTTTATAGACCAAACAACTTCGATTAATCAAGAAAATAATTAACAGATTAATCAACAATGAAAATAATCGTTAGATGCAGCCCGAGTTGAAGGTCCCATATTGTAAAAAGTGAGCTTTTCTTGTCTTTTATATTATAAAGCAGGTTTAAGGGCTATATAAATAATGTGAAAGTATCAAAACGCTCAATATACGGAGAAATACACACAGCCCGTATTCAGAAATTGTGCGTTTGAAATAAGCGGTTAGGATTTCTGTCCATTTGTGATTTCACAAATATACAATATTTAGACCATCACACGGTTATAAACGTAAACATTCTAAATGTGTCCCAGTTTATTTCCTGTTGCAGTGTATGTAAATAACATCAGCTGACAGGAAGTAAACATGGACCCAAATTGTGCCTAGCAACGCAATTCCGTTGCAATTCCGTTGAAATGCACTAAAACGGAGTGTTTCAGACAGAGGGTAAATACAGGTTATATTCAGGCAGACAGTATGAGGGAAATAAAGTGTTTTTTGAACATTACAGCATGTAAACATGTTCTAGTAGAAATACAAAATACAAGTATGAACCTGAAAATGAGCACGACATGGGACCTTTAAGTGTTTTTTTTTGTCAAACAACTGTGTTCCTTTTCGAGCAGCTGCAAAAATAAATCATGCCGACACAAATACTTTTGGGCTTTCTGCATACATATATATGAATATATAGTACTATACTTGTACTTGTATAATTTTACTTAAATAGAGATTTGAAAACAGGATTTTATGTCATTCCATTTGTTGTATTTCTACTTTTACTGAACTAAAAGATGTGACTACTTTTTCCACCACATTCAGTATGTTGTACTCGATTCAGTATTAAATCAGCAAATTGACTTTTTCCATGTGGTTTACTGGAGACAATCCATATGCAGTGGGACTATGTGACCCTAATGTTTGAGAAATCCATAGACAAAGTCTGTAAGTGATGCAACTAAATAGTACTGATTACAGTTTAGTGAGTCGAGACGTTTCTTGCTGCAGTCTGCAAAAGTGGATGAAAAAAAAATAAAAAGATGGATTTAATCCAAGATTTTAAAGATAGTCCTGATTTGAATTGATATCATGGAAACTTGGAGAGGAAGTAAAGAACAACATTGCCCTCTGCTGGTCTGTTAAAGTGATTACTAAAAAAGAACAACTACAATGTGACAGAAGAGCAGAACTTTGAGGTGTGACATGAGAATAAAAATAAATCTACCTTAGAGCTGCAACGATTAAGCGATTAGTTGTCAAATATAATCGATTAATCAGTTTGAGTCATTTTTGTAAGAATGAAAAAGGTCTAAATTCTCTGATTCCAGCTTCTTAAATTTGAATATTTTCTGGTTTCTTTACTCCTCTATGACAGTAAACTGAATATCTTTGAGTTGTGGACAAAACAAGACATTTAAGGACGTCATCTTGGACTTTGGGAAACACTGATCGACATTTTTTACATTTTATAGACCAAACAACAAATCGATTAACTGAAAAATAATTGACAGATTAATCGACAATTAAAATAATTGTTAGTTGCAGCACTACTGTAATCTATCTAGATCTCTCCTCACAGACTATGAATAAAAAAACTACACCATTCAGGTTTTGTTGTACAAAGGTGGAAAGTAATTTATTACATTTACTCAAGTACCAGTTTTGAGGTAAATATACTTTACTTGATTATTTCCATTTTTTGCTAATTTATACTTGAGTAATATACATTTTACTTCTTCAGTTATTTACAACTATAGTTAGCTTTCAGATTAAGATTTTACATACAAAAACACATACATTGAAAGCTTTTACTTCATTTGGAGTATTTTTTATTGCTAACTTTACTTAAGAATTAAGAATTAAGGCCCCCCTTGTAACATAGATCTTTGATCTCACTTCCAGGAATATAAAAATAATAATAATGAAATATTTGTTGTACAGATTGTAAAGTCCTCTGAGAAAGAAAGTTCTGGAGTTCAGCATCCTCTTCTATGTTCACTGCCCCCCTGTCAACACAAGTAGTAAATAAAGTGAAATCCTTGTCATATTGGTGTCCACATTATGCCGGACGTTTGTTTTTATGGTGAACAGGATATTAGTTGCTCGCCCACAAGGGGAAAAATATATAAAAATATATATATTTGTATATAATGTGAAACATTTCACAATATAATACTTACTTTTAGCAGGGCGAAACCCTGAAATACAGATGAGAGAAAACAATGTTAGAAAATGATTCACATTTCATTTTGTGCTTCACTATCACAGTCAAATAAATGGATTGAGTTACCAGAAGTACCACACTAAATATGCAGGACGAGACTATCACAGGTATTCATTTTAATTCATCAGAGGAATAAAAACATCTCTGTTCCTCACCGTTATTGTTCCTCCTCCAGATGAAGAGTCTAGCGATGCAGACCGCCAGCAGCAGCAGTCCTACAACAACTCCAATAACAGGACCAGCAGGGAACCCTGCAGGAGGAACTGGAACCAAAACAGAACATTCACACTTTGGGTTCATTCACACTGTGTGCTGTGTGGTTCTGAAAGTGTTTTCAGTGGTAATGCCTCAGTTCTTGATATGACTTTCATTTCAAATCAACATTCAGGCAGTGCTGTCAATCATTATTGGTCAAACAAATGTGTAGTAAATAAAAACCTTGACAAAGAGGTTCACAGCTTATCAGTGGTTTAAGTGGGTACAGTAAACCAGGAGTTCAAGATATGAAAACGAACAATAATGTTTGGACGGGAGAACTTGTTCAGACGGGTGCTCTACAAACAAATCAATGTCCAGTGCGCTGTGTAACGTTATATCAGTTACATTTATTTACACTTTCACATCTCACCATCATGTTCTTCCCCTGTTTCCATTCAGTGGGATCTAATTCAACAATGTTTCATATGGCAAGGCTCTGCTCGGCCTTGCACGGCTCGGCGCGGTCAAAAACTGTTTGGCTCTCCTTCTCACACACCCCTGATCCTAATCAGGAGAGCTTACCTATATGCGCTTTCATGTCCATGTTACACCCTGTGGTCAGTGCTAGCACTGCAGGCATACATTATTGTGTCATCCACAGATAAAAGTAAAACAAACAAAAAACGACATTAAGGCTCCAACATAAGGCTTTGTTTGTGTGTTTAGTTTGGTTTAGTTTGAACAGCTGGCTCCTAGGCGTTGTCCAATGTGCTCCAGGCACTGTGGATTTCTGATGCATTTCATGACTTTTTCTCTCCCCCCGACCCGCCGGAAATGCCCCGTCAGAAACTCACCTGCATGCACACTTTGATTCTCACAAACACACTCACTAAATATCAATTCTATATCACTGGTAGAGGCGATGAAAATGTAAATGCCATTCCCCGGTATAAAATAAGTTTTTCCTTTTTAATATGTTATCCCGACCCCCAGGTTGAGAACCACTGATGTAATAAACCATAACTTGGAAGATTTCACTGTAGACAAATAGCCCAACATATCCTTAACTTTGCTCCTGTAGCTGACGGGTTAAGACGCCGACCACGAACCACAACGTCCCCAGTTTGAGCAACAGATCTTTGTTGCATCATTCTCTGCCTCGTTTCCTGTCATCTCAATACTGTCTCCAGTAAAGGCACAAACTGTCACTGCTCTACTTTGTTTTATGTGAGTTTATATGGCTTTTTTAAAGCATTGCTTTTTACATTTGTATTATGTTTTATGTTTTTATGTTTTCTGTGTTTTACCTAGCTGCGAGACAAAATGCTCCTGGGGGACAACAAAGTTGAAGTTAACATTTTGGCACTATACACACTAGTTTCTAATACGTTTTTCCTTAATTATGGTCTAACTGTCCACCAAATGTTACAGGAATCTGTTGCAAATAAATAAACAAATATACAAGTATATTCCAATCTTACCCCAGTTGGTCCTGATCACTGCTTTGTCCAGTCTGGTGACGATGTCGTCCACCACACCAGAGAGATGAAACACACAGTCGTACCTCCTCCAGTCTTCAGGTGCGACTGATGACAGGTTCAGCTTAACACTCATCTGGAAGGATCCATCGTGGTTGGGGAGGATCTCTCCGAGGTCCACGTCCTCATGAATCTCCTCTCCATCTCTCCTCCAGAACATCATGGCTCTGTCAGGGTAGAAACCTGTAGCGTGGCAGCTGACTGGAGAGGAGGGAGTCTTCTGGAGGAGAGACACTGAGGGACGCTCTGGGGAGAAGGACAAACACGGATGAGTCTGTACTGAGACACCAGGATGTGTCAGGATATTATTTTCATTGGAATGATACAGTGCCTGAGAAGCACTGAGTCCATGTACAACAGTACATCTTGCCATGTGATCCTACCTGTTCTCTGCAGAAAGCTCCTCCCATAGTGTAGGTACTTCTTCAGCAAGACAGGACATAAGTTGTTGACGTAGTGTTTGTTAAATTCTAAGGTAGCTTTGTCATTATCCCATCTACGTTTGGTGATGAAAGCCTGTTGTTTTGGAGCGGTCCATGTCAGCGTCTGCAGGTCCAACACAAGGAAGTCTTCTCCATTATAACCGTACTGACTAAAACCAACAACCTCTCCAGTCTCGTCGTCCCACTCACAGCCGACCATCCTCTGAAAAATGTGGACATCTGAGAGAGACAGAGACAGAAAAAAGAGACATCTCAGTACAGCCAGCTCCTTTACCATTCTACCTTCTGTTTTAGAGGGATGGGGTACAGGGGATGTTCAGGGGTAGATAAATAGTCAACAGTAGATGTCACATAGAAGTGGTGTACATCATCTGAAAGCTGGGAACCTGGAGATTCATTTGAGATGCAGCACTGTGTGTCAAGTTGTTCTAGTCATAAATCAGAAATAAAAATTAATTAATAATGGATGAATAAATTAAAATAAATAGTGAAAGTGTATAAGAGCGTAGAACATTATGATAGAAGTATATGATGGTCATCCCCATGCTCTGTTATGTCTCATAAGTTAATATTTTTTTACTGCTGGAGTATTGATAAAAATGATCAATAATCCCTCCAAAATACCACATTAAGACACCAAGACCTTGAGGAACACCATAGAAAAAGCCATGCTGTGATTTGGTATCAAAATCTTTTGACATTTGGAGATTTCTGCAAGAATTGTATTTTTCGGCGATTGGATGGCGAGCACTTCTGTTGTGTAAACTGCTCAGAAACCCCCTTATTGTCAATCTAGCTAGGAAAACATCCATCCTCTGAATGCTCTAGGTCTGTAGTTGGTGGATGTAAAGTTTCATGAGGCTGTGATTATCCTAGAGGTCACCACAGGTCATTTCATACAGTGAGGTCAAATTTCAAAAAATGGTCTCACTACACTGAAATGTCTCATATGGGGACTAACATCATCACACATGAATACAGTTGGGCTCATTGGATCTACAAGAGTCTCCGCTTTACAGTGATACCCAATTTATGTAATTCAAGACTGTTTAGGGACCCAAGTATGCAGAAATATTCAGATACATCATTTTAGAAAATGCAAAAAATAACAGATTTATACTGCATTAAAAAAACTGCATGTGATTATCATAAAGTGTGCATGTGTAAGGTCAAGGGACCCCTTTGAAAATCGCCATGGCAATATTTCCTCGTCAAATTTACCGTAACTTTGCAGCGTTATTTAGCGTTATCTTCCCGACAAGCTAGTATGACATGGTTGGTAGCAATGGATTCCTTAGATTTTCTAGTTTCATATGATAACAGTATCATCACTCAGTGCAACAACCTCTTAAAGAGGTTAAGGGGTTAATGGATAATATGATATCTTCACCACAGAGACACACACACATTGGCTCAGTGTGTTTATACTGTAAGCTACGTCTCACCTCAGAGGGAGGAAACATTTCACCAGTAAAAAGTTACATATGAACATAAACATACTGTACCTCCAGTTTGGTTTAAGCGCTGCTTCAGGCTGTCCAAGTTGGCTCTGAAGCTCTGCTGGCTACCCAAACACTGAATAAAATACCACTCCAGGTGTTGTGGCTCATCCTTTACTAGTTTCCTCACCCAGTCCTGTTTGGGTTCTGGGGTCTCGATGTTGCTGCCACAGTAACCCCCCAACACTTCATCGACCATCGCAGCTGCCATGAACTCTGGGAAGTTTGGGACTCCAGAAGTTGCAGTAGAGAAAATTTTCAGGGAGTGTTTCACTGCAAGACAAAGAAGGTTTTGAATTGGATTTTAAACATTTTTGAGGGGTTGATTGATTAACCCATTTGTGCCCACAACTGAAATTTCGAGTTTTGGACTTGCCTCAGCACAAATTTGAAAACATTTTCAAAATCGGTCAAACTGTTTGACTGAAAAGTGAGTTTTTCTTATCATACTTTATCTAGTCTTTGGGCACATGGGCCTACTGTTTTTGCACTCCTTTATATTTTAGGCAAAAACAGTAGTCACGTGACCTCAGATGAGATATACAGTAGTATGATAAGAAAATGTCTGTATCTCAGAAACTACAAAGAGCACAATCAAGTATTTGGTATCTATGAACTCATACAAAGTTGAATATCGAAGATATGCACACATATGCAGTGTAAAAAGTGTTGTACTGTTAGATACTTGCCCAAAATATGTCCGTACCACTTTTCAAAACTTTTGACCGATCAGAACAAATGTGCCCTTATCATACTAAATATAGTCTTTGGGCACAAATGGGTTAATTGGTTGTCAATTCCCCAAAAAGGAGATATATATACAACAGCAAAGTGTGTAATGAAATACTAAGTATTAACAGTGTGCAAGTTACAATTTTGTTTTAAAATTAAATTAAATATGGTATATATATATATAGATATAGATATATCTATATATATATATATGGATATAGATATATATTTTTATTATTGTAGGTCTGCTAACATCAGAGATTTGCTCTTTTACAGATGATAGAATTATTATTAAGGAAACCTAGTAAATGTGTTGGAATTGCTATAATATATAATTTTGATTTAATTATGTCATACTACATAAACAATAATATTGGGGGATAGTATGTCCTCTCTATGATCACAGCATTTCCCACAGCACAGAGGTTATGTCTCCTAGCAACAGTCAAGGTTTCCTCTATCACGTTTATGACGACGTTATTGACATATTATTGCCTAAACTAAAATATATATATAGTTTATGTGTCGTTTTGTGACACAAAGGCTAGGTCTATATAAAAACTGTAAAGAAGATTCCATATCCTTTCATGCATTTTCTACCTCAGTTTATGTGGTTTGAATATCTATGCCTTAGTTTATATCCTTAATTATCGTTTTGCTAAGTGCATTTCTATTGGCTGAGTAGCCTGTCAATCAATCCTTCGTAGCAGAGGTAACTCCTCTCCTTTTTCTGTTGCTCCAGAGAGTTCCGTGACAAGTGAGCTGTAGTTGAGCTACAATGTAATTAGTATTGCACAGTTTGGACATTTTAGACAGTGAGAGCCTGTGTGCGTCCATTGAGATGTAAGTTTCCTTTTTGCTATTTGAAGATATAAGTCTTAAAGGTCCCATATATACTCATTTTCAGGTTCATACTTGTACCTTTATTACAAGGTAATATTTCATTTATTTCCCTCACTGTCTGCTTGAATATGCCTGTATTTACCCTCTGTCTGAAACGCTCCATTTTAGTGCATTTCAACAGAATTGCAACAGAATTGCAACAGAATTGCGTTGCTAGGCAACAGCTTGGGTCCATGTTTACTTCCTGTCAGCTGATGTCATTCACATACACTGCAACCAGAAATAAACTGGGACACATTTAGAATGTTTACGTTTAAAACCGTGTGATGGTCAAAATATTGTATATTTGTGACATCACAAATGGACAGAAATCCTATCGGCTTGTTTCAAACGCACAATTTCTGAATACGGGCTGTGTGTGTATTTCTCTGTATATTGAGCGCTTCCATACTTTCACAGTATTTATAAAGCACTTAAACCTGCTTTATAATATAAAAGACATGAAAATCTCACTTTTTACAATATGGGACCTTTAAGTTGTTACATGAGGGATGCATACTTGTTAGCCGTGCTCGTTAAAGAGTTAGCTCTGTATTTACTGTGTTTTATGTTTCATGCCATGCGTAGCAATGCTGTACGTAGTGTTACGGAGTGAAATGGTAATGTTTACATGTCTACAGGGCGTTCGTAACGACGCACTGCTCTCGTGTGCCGTTCATTGCACACAGACAAGCAGCAAGTGTAGTACGAGATAAGAGGGGCGCTGCCCAGTAGAACCATGTGTTCATATAAGAGTATATAATATAATAATATATAATAATATAATATAATAATATATAATAATATAACATAATAATATATAAGAGAATATAATCCATAAGAGATAGCGCATAAGAGATATTGAATGTTATTTTAATTTATTAGCTATAATGTTGTTTGTCCTGTTATTTGACAGCACTGTGTAAGAGTATTAAGGATCACAGTATATCCTGTATATGGTAGTAATGTTAGTTATATGGTGAAATTATGTACATAATGCTGTATTCTGTAGAGCGTTGTATGTAATGATTCCCATACAATCAATATTCATTAAAGTCCTTTATTTCTACGGTTACAGAACCACACACTAACGGAAACTATACTTCCTGTCTGAAGTGTAAATGATGCACAGTGCGTGAAGTTTACAATAAAGTTCACTGAAGACAAATCCATCTCAAGAGCATTTTTACTGATGTCCTACGGTTATTCCCCCTATCCTACCAGCAAAGTAATAGTCATGAGTAGGTCGCCTTGTCCGATTTATTGTGACATTATTCTAAGTTCAGTGTGACAAAGTGAAAGTGAAAGTGGTTCCTCAATGTCGCACTACAAAGTGACTAAATCTTACAAGTTTTGCATCAACAAGAATAACAAGAAATAACGGTGAGAGTCACAATATGATCTTACCTGTAGATGCAACGTGACAGAAGAGGAGCAAGTTGAGCCAAATTAGTAACTTCATCTTGTTTTGAGTAGTAAGAGAGAGAGAGAGCTTCAGCCAGCCGACTAGCAGATATTTCAACGCGGGTCAGGTTCCTGGAGGGAGGGAGTTATGACGTCTAGTTGAGGGGCTGATATTATCAACGGCTCATAAGCGAGATAAATTTTTCTGAAAGATCAAATTCGTTAGAAATTTACTCTTTAAAAGAATTATAATTATTATAGCCTAATTTTTTTTTTTTTAACTTAATATCCACGAAAAAATATGTTGAGCAAAATGTCACAGTTTCCTTGTAGTTTGCTCTAATTTGCGGTTTTCAGTAGCTTTACCTGCCGTCTACTTAAAGTGGGACATTATAACACTTTTAGTTATGCCAACTTTAAATCAAGTATTAATACATGACATAATGTTACCCAAAGTACAACATCTTTAAATAAGAACAAAAAGCATGCATGACAACTCCATGTAAATAAAGTTAAAATAAAAATAAAAGTTAAAAATAAAAAATAAAAAATAAATTATAAAAAATATCCATTTATAACAGTGTATGTGCATCTCAATATCTTCACATTATTGTAATTGGATGTGTTTCTGCTGTTTGAGGTTTGCAGAATAATAGAGCTAGAGTAAAATAAATACCATAATTAACAATCTATGTTCATTATTCCATTATTAATAAATCCAGCAATGAAAGTGAGTATTTTGTGAGTATTTATCTGTGTTGAAAGAGTTGGTGTTGTCGTTAGCCAAAGCCTATGGAGGCAAGATTTATCCCATGATGCATTGCTTTCTTCTTCTTCTTTTTCTTCTTCGGTTGGCAAGACTGGTTTAGAGACGTGGTAATGAAAGATCATGCTGTTTTTCCCTCCTTATTACCTGAATCAGGTGATTTCTCTTGGATGCATTGGGTCGACTATGTCGATTTTTTTTTTAATAGATTTAATTTTAAATCTGTTAATACAATAAACAATCAAACCTTTACATAGATAAATACATATGAAAGAAATGAAGGGACACAAAATGAAAATAAATAGATACAAAAATAAAAATCAATAAAGCAACATAAAGCATGCCAGGGTCAATATAAATAAATAAATAAAATATAGAGTAATTTAAGTAAAAACATTTAGATTAGGAGCACAGGCTCAGCCTTTTTTGGCTGGTCTGGTGATATGAAAAGTAAAAAAAAGTGTATTCAGACTTTGTGGATAATAAAGTGAAGGTGTGAACAAACCACAGATACAGGAGGTCAGGATGATGAGCAGCAGGATGCTGCAGATCATCTTTTCCCTGTGAGAGGAGACAGAAACACAAGTTCAGTTATTACAGGTATAAGAGAGATGATCTACAGTCTTCATAGTCATTACAAAACCTGATCCTTTTTAGGATTACAACTGACTGATGTCAGATTATTGCTGATATATATCTATATATATCTATATATCTATATATCTATATTTATATAGATATATAAACTGGAAAAACAAAGTTCGGAAACTTGTGTTTGGTGGATTATTTCTCTGTTGTTACAATGCTAATTGGCATGGTATTTTACATCGTTGGAAAGCCTGTTTATTTACCTTCGCAATGATGTCCAACTTGTAAGGATCATTCATTTGTGGGATGAGCAGCACAGCTGATTATGTGGGTAGCGCCCAAGAAAAATTTGCAAAAATGCTCTAAACAGTGTATTCTCATAAGGCTACCAGGAAGCCTGCAATGACTACCCTTCACCGTCGGTCCCGTTTGCGCTGGTGTCGACAACACAGATAATGGAACCTGAACATGTGGGGGAATGTTATGTTCAGTGATGAGTCCAGGTTCTGTCTGCGAAAGTTGGACGGCAGGGTCAAAGTATGGAGACTTGATTGTTGCACCGATGGAGTAACAGCTTTTGGTGGGGGCAGTGTCATGGTGTGGGGGGGCATCTTCCTCACTGGCAAAACAAGGCTTGTCATCATTGAAGGCCATCTCAATGCAGGGAGATATCGGGATGAGATTCTGCAGCCAGTGGCGATCCCATATCTCCACAATCTGGCACCTAACTTCATCCTCCAAGATGACAACGCTCGCCCCCACAGAGCCAGGGTTATCACAGACTACCTCCACAATGTGGGAGTAGAGAGAATGGAACGGCCTGCCAAGAGTCCACACCTCAACCCAATTCAACACTTGTGGGATCAGCTTGGGCGTGCTGTACGTGTTAGAGTGACCAACACAACCACGCTGGCTGACCTGCAACGAATCCAGGTTGAGGAATGGAACGCCATTGGATCTTCCACCGCTACTGAGGCTCCTGACGGTGTATTAAATGAATAAAGTGTAAAAAAGCCAATATGTCTTGTTTGTTCCTTGTTACTGATAGAGAGTTCAATCATCCAATCCACCAAACAACTCAAAACAAGAGTCAATACCAACAGGAGAATACACTGTTTACCATTGACGGAGCATTTTGGCACATTTTTCTTGGGCGCTACCCACATAATCAGCTGTGCTGCTCATCCCACAAATGCATGATCCTTACAAGTTGGACGTCATTGCGAAGGTAAATAAACAGGCTTTCCAACGATGTAAAATACAATGACCATTAGCATTATAACAACAGAGAAATAATCCACCAAACACAAGTTTCCAAACTTTGTTTTTCCAGTTTATATATGTATATATATATATATATATATAAATATATATATATATATATCGTTTGAAATATTTCACAGTATAATACTTACTGTTAGCAGGGCGAAACCCGGAAATACAGATGAGAGAAAACAATATTAGAAAATGATTCACATTTCAGAATTTATGAAAGCAGAAAAACAAAAAACAGCACTTTGTGCTTCACTATCACAGTCAAATAAATGGACTGAGTTACCAGAAGTACCACACTAAATATGCAGGACGAGACTATCACAGGTATTTATTTTAATTCATCAGAGGAATAAAAACATCTCTGTTCCTCACCGTTATTGTTCCTCCTCTAGAAGAAGAGTCCAGCGATGCAGACCGCCAGCAGCAGCAGCAGCAATCCTACAACAACTCCAATAACAGGACCAGCAGGGAATCCTGCAGGAGGAACTGGAACCAAAACAGAACATTCACACTTTGGGTTCATTCACACTGTGTGCTGTGTGGTTCTGAAAGTGTTTTCAGTGGTAATGCCTCAGTTCTGGATACATTTCAGTTTGCATGAACATTCAGGAGTGCTGTCAATCATCATTGGTCAAACAAATGTGTAGTAAATAAAAACCTCGACAAAGAGGTTCACAGCTTATCAGGCCAGTTGCTCTGACGTCACACGTCATGAAGATCTTTGACAGACTGGTTATGCAGTACGTCGAGCCCCTTGTGAGCGACTCCCTGGACCCCCTGCAGTTTGCATACCAGGCAAACATCAGTGTGGATGATGCCATCATCTATCTGCTCCACAGAGCCTACAGACATCTGGAGAGGCCGCACAGCACGGTAAGACTCATGTTCTTCGACTTCTCCAGCGCCTTCAACACCATCCAGCCACACCGGCTAGCTGAGAAGCTCTCAGTGATGCAGGTAGACCATGGCCTGGTGGCCTGGATTATGGATTACCTCACCAGCAGACCACATAATGTCAGACTGAAGGGCAGCCTGTCAGATGTGCTGGTGAGCAACACCGGCACCCCCCAAGAAACTGTGCTGTCACCCTTCCTGTTCACCACCTACACCTCCGACTTCCACTTCAACTGGGGTAGGTGGCACCCACAGAAGTTCTCCGATGACTCCTCCATCGTCAGCTGCATCACAGATGACAACGAGGAGGAGTACAGAGCCCTGGTGGAGAACTTCGTAGGGTGGTGTAACAACAATCACCTCCAGCTCAACATCAGAAAGACCAAGGAGCTGGTGGTGGACTTCCACGGGGCAACAAGAAGCCCCCAACTCCCATCACCATCCGAGGGGAGGAGGTGGAGGTGGTGGACACCTAAAAGTTCCTGGGAGTACACATGAACAATAAACTGGACTGGACCGACAACACCGAGGCCCTCTACAGGAAGAGACAGAGCAAACTGTTCTTCCTGAGGAGGCTCAGGCTCTTCAATGTCTGCAATAGGCTGCTGCAGATGTTTTACCAGTCTGTAGTAGCCAGCGTCCTCTTCTTTGCTGTGGCATGTTGGGGGGCAAACACTGATCATGTTTTAAATCTGTAAGGGACCAAGCAGTGAAGCAACGAGGAAACAGGAGTTGTTGAAATAATTTGGGCTTTTTATTCAGCCAAAAAATAACAAAACATTATTAACCAATAATTGAATACCTAGGTCTAACAAAAAAGAGGTTAAAGTAATATAACAATACTTATTCCCACTATTAAACAAGATGTTAACTGAACAAAACTAACCTCCACAACGAAACATGAGGGCATATATATATAGGGCTTAGCCAAACCAAAATATCACACAAAGGGGTAAACAAGAGGGACACAAAATATAATTAAATACTAAGCAGAACTAACTACAACCAAATCCCCCCCATAACATGGCCGCACTTGGTTTGGCCCAGTTTGAGTCCTCATGGCAGCACTTGGTTTGAGTCCTCAGCCACACCCCTATCTCCACCAGGAAGTCAGCTCCCCCAACAGCCAACTCAAACAAAGAAACAAATGATTAATATAACAAATAATAATATGTGTGAATCTAAACTATATAAGGTTAAACACAAATAAACAAATATGTGATGTTAATTGTAAAGGTGTAGTTGGCTGCAAATTAAATGAACCTGTGTAGGTCGTAAACTAATGAGATGAGAGAGTGTGAACCGGAATGATATTACCCTGTGTGGCTGTGACCATCACAAATCTATAGGCTACCACTAACACTGCTACTGCAATTACTATTATGTTCATTTTCAGGCACCTTATCAATATCATACTAATAAGAGCAATCAGAATAACAGGCAAATAGTAGTATATAAATAAATAATGGTAACAACAAATATAATAATATTAGTTATGATCTGAATTTATTGAAATAATGGTGATAATATAGCAATTATTAAAAAAACACAAAATATACTAATAGCATAATTTATAATCATTGGTTTCACACATTACACTGGAAACACTGGCATGTTGCCTTAAGGAGTGTCCACTGTACTTCAAAGTTTACTGAGTACCTAAATTTAGCTGGGCAAAAAGATACCATTTAATTTTAAAAATAATACAAATATTAATAACAAATGTGTGATTAGTCTGTATTTCATTCCACAAAAAATATCTGAACTGTCATTTTTGTTTTGTATGATAATCTCATTAGAGTCAGGGCAGTGTAATTGCATAGCTAACTTGCATCTTTATATCCTGAAATCAACTGTATTTCAATTTTAATAATGATACATTATTTTTAGCTGTTGTATCAGTTTTCAACAGTTACCATAATAACGGAGGTTTATAGTACATTTATATTTAGTTGAACTTGCGTATCTCACACATCTGCAACCACCAACAGGGTTTTGATCGACAGTTGTAAACTTCAGAGTTACTAAACAATTCCAAAGTTGAGCCTTTCTGGCATCAGTGCTTCAGATTCTCTAGAAATGCTGGATTGTGCAGTAAATATGTACAGTAGATATGAGCCGAAGACGCAGTTATAGACAGGTTAGAAAAATCTCCTTTATCAGAATAATGTTTTTTTCCCCACAACAGTCAGAGGCATCATGTTTCCATGTCTCTGTGGTTCCTCCTCATGGACTGAAGGAAGAATTGAAGTAGTCCAAGTTGGCCGAAAGATGGCGCTCACACCAAAATAGTGACATCACAGTAACCCATGGCAGACCTGTGGTGATTAACAGCAGTTCTTAACAACAAATAACACATTTCCAAATGGAGTTTCATGATCAAGCAGCACCATCTGTAACTAAAGACAGAAAAAGAGAGATTGTCTGAGTGTTAGATGTTTGTTCATCACATATAAACAAAGCATTATGATTAGAAAACGATTGTGTTTAGCTCTTGCCTCTTGTTGAAGCTACTGTCAGTGGTTTGATGCAACAGACACAACCTCTGTGTTTACCCATAGACATTAAATTCATTGAATACATCTGCTAGATCATATTTGTCTGATAGATCCTGGGTCTGAAATGAACCTTTTTCCTCACCTGCTACTTCGGCAGGTCACTGAACATTTCTACCGGCCACTCAATTATTTTTATCTGCCACTTCTGAAATCTAGGAAGAACGCTTTAAAATGGTAAACACTGAGTCAGTGGTACCAGACCGTAGAATTATGGAATATATCATGTAACCTTGAACCATGACTACTGTATATTTAATTTAGGCTTTAGAATTGCTTTTTAAAAATAATATTTCTTAATATAAGGAAAACCTGTCTGCTATGGTGGCAGGTGACCTGAATTTATTTACCTGCCACAGCCAACATTTACCCTGTATTTGGCAGGTGGCAGGTGCTAATTTCATTCCCTGCCCAGATCCATAAAATACACAAACAATCAAAGGTAAACTCTGCACTAATGTTGAGATTACAGGCTACACTGTTTTTGCAGTTCATATACAAGAAATGGATGTTTTTGGAACGTACAGGAAATCCCAGGTATCACACATCACAGGACCCGTCAGCCTTGTCGTCACACTCAGTTTGGCCTTGGACAGACGCTCCACAGAAAAACCTGTAGAGGGAAAAAATAAATAAATATAAAGCTTTGGAAGAGCTGTAGAACAAAGAGGACACTACTGAACAGCCAGTCAGCATCAACAGATTCAGAAAGCTTACAACACTGTTAGAATGAGAGGTGTGTTGTGTGTCTCATCATCCAGCCTCACTGACCTCATGTTCTTGTGTAGTCTCCCATAGACTCCATCACTTCATCAACAGATTTAGAGGATGAGCCAGCACCTTCCAGCCCAGGAGAGAAAGCTCTTACTGTCTGCTGGCCAGCCCACACCAGTCCTCACTTCAGCTGAATTAAGCAGAGCAAAGCAAATTCAGTCACAAAAACATATGACAGAAATAAATCAGACATTCACCTCCAGCTGACATCAGGACTGTTGTCTCATGTGGTGTGTAACAGGAGATATGAGCTGAAGCTTTCTCAGGGACTCTGTCAAAAATATCAAAGTTAACATATTACAGGATCATTTATCTAGTTAGCAACACCCAAAACACCAAGCTAATGGTACACCTAATCATTTTACTTACATCTGTGTCTAAAGTTAACTCAACCTTATTGTAACATCAATACAATTTGATTGCATTGAACTTGTTAGCTGCTAGTTAATCTCCATAATACGTTAGCACACCTAAAGTAACTTAAGAGAGCGTTGAATAAATAAAGTCAAGCTAAATATTGCTGAGTCAACGTTTCTGTTCCAAAACCAAAGCCAGCCATCAGTTTTATTGTTTGCAATATCAGACACATCGTCTTTAATACATACAATACGTACATATCATGTTTTAAACACGATATTATGTTCGATATGAACATCAACAAGCTAACATTAGCTTATATTGATTATCTAACAGTAACGAATGTTAGCTAGCTCTTATCTGATGTTACAGAAGCAAACGTTTTGTAAGGATGTAACGTTAACTTGAACAGTTGATAATGTGTAAAACGCTTAAAGGAAAACGTGATATGAAAGTACTAGTTTATAATCATGACTTTATAATTGATTGAATCATATCGAAGGACAGACCGGTGATCCAGGAACCGGAAGCAGTAACGTTAACGTATTTAACAGTTTTTCACCAAAGAAAACGTAACGTTAGCTTAACGTTACTCCTCGTAGATCATTAACGTTTGAAAATAAAACGACTCGTTGAAATTGGTTGAGAAATGTAGACGTTATAGTGCTTTTTATCCAGAAAAACAGAGCTCCTCCATTCACTTGTATTTGTTTACAGGTCAGTTTTGCCCTGTCCAATATGGCGCCCACGTTGACGTCTGCTCCAGGAGTCAATGCGGCGTCTACGTATATGTCTATGGAGGACACTGTTAAACAGAGACTCACTGCTGACACCAGGTGGATCCCCCCCCCAGGACACGGAGCGTACTAATAAGGTAAGTAGCTAACGCTAAACTATGCTGTCATAATATGCTTTATTTTTACAGTTGCCTAGTAAAATGATACCGGTCATAGATAACGTATTTAATTGCTTTGGATGCTGTTTTCTGAAATGTGTGATTATGGCAAGCCAAGTTAGCTCACCTTACAGCACATTAGCATTAGCTAACATAGCGTTAGATTTGAGATAAAGTTAACAAACCCCCAGTTGGACGGGATTTATTTCTGTCTGTGAGGCGGGGTGATTTTAACATTAGTTAACGTTTTCTAATATTTTATAGATCAAACAACTAATCGATTAATCAAGAAAATTATTGACAGATTAATCGACAATGAAAATGATCGTTAGTTGCAGCCCGAGTTAAGTGTTTTATTTTTTGTCAAACAACTTTGTTCCTTTTCGAGTAGCTGCAAAAATAAATCATGCTGACACAAATATTTTTGGGCTTTCTGCATACATATATATGAATATAAAGTACTATACTTGTACTTGTATCATTTTACTTAAATAGAGATTTGAAAACAGGAATTTTGTCATTCCATTTGTTGTATTTCTACTTTTACTGAACTAAAAGATGTGAATACTTTTTCCACCACATTCAGCATGTTGGTCTCGATTCAGTATTAAATCAGCAACTTGACTTTTTCCATGTGGTTTACTGGAGACAATCCATATGCAGTGGGACTATGTGACCCTAATGTTTGAGAAATCCATAGACAAAGTCTGTAAGTGATGCAACTAAATAGTACTGATTACAGTTTAGTGAGTCAAGACGTTTCTTGCTGCAGTCTGCAAAAGTGGATGAAAAAAATAAAAAGATGGATTTAATCCAAGATTTTAAAGATAGTCCTAATTTGAATTGATGTAATGGAAATTTGGAGAGAGGAAGTAAAGAACAGCATTGCCCTCTGCTGGTCTGTTAAAGTGATTACTAAAAAAGAACAACTACAATGTGACAGAAGAGCAGAACTTTGAGGTGTGACATGAAAATAAAAATAAATCTATCTTAGAGCTGCAACGATTAAGTGATTAGTTGTCAACTATAATCGATTAATCGGTTTGAGTCATTTTTGTAAGAATGAAAAAGGTCTAAATTCTCTGATTCCAGCTTCTTAAATGTGAATATTTTCTGGTTTCTTTCCTCCTCTATGACAGTAAACTGAATATCTTTGAGTTGTGGACAAAACAAGACATCTGAGGACGTTATCTTGGGCACTGATTGACATTTTTCACTAATTTCTGACATTTTATAGACCAAACAACTAATCAAGAAAATAATCGACAATGAAAATAATTGTTAGTTGCAGCCCTACTGTAATCTATCTAGATCTCTCCTCACAGACTATGAATAAAAAAAACGACACGATTCAGGTTTCTTTGTACAAAGGTGGAAATTAATTTATTACATTTACTCAAGTACTTAAATCCAGTTTTGAGGTTCATATACTTTACTTGAGTATTTCCATTTTTTGCTAATTTATACTTGAATAATATACATTTTACTCCATCAGTTATTTACAACTATAGTTAGCATTCAGATTAAGACTTTACATACAAAAACACATACACTGAAAGCTTTTACTTCATTTGGAGTATTTTTTATTGCTAATTTTACTTAAGAATTAAGGTCTCAATTGTAAAATAGATTTTTGATCTCACTTCCAGGAATATAAAAATAATAATAAAAACAATAATAATAATGAAATATATGTTGTACAGATTGTAAAGTCCTCTGAGACGATAAGTTCTGGAGTTCAGCATCCTCTTCTATGTTCACTGCCCCGCTGTCAAAATAAGTAGTAAATAAAGTGAAATGCTTGTCATATTGGAGTCCACATTATGCAGGACGTTTGTTTTTATGGTGAACAGGATATTAGTTGCTCGCCCACAAGGGGAAAAATATATATTAAAATATATATAATGTGAAACATTTCACAGTATAATACTTACTGTTAGCAGGGCGAAACCCTGAAATACAGATGAGAGAAAACAATGTTAGAAAATGATTCACATTTCATTTTGTGCTTCACTATCACTTGTCAAATAAATGGATTGAGTTACCAGAAGTACCACACTAAATATGCAGGACGAGACTATCACAGGTATTTATTTGAATTCATCAGAGGAATAAAAACATCTCTGTCCCTCACCGTTATTGTTCCTCCTCCAGATGAAGAGTCCAGCAATGCAGACCGCCAGCAGCAGCAGCAGCAGTCCTACAACAACTCCAATAACAGGACCAGCAGGGAACCCTGCAGGGGGAACTGGAACCAAAACAGATCATTCACACTTTGGGTTCATTCATACTGTGTGCTGTGTGGTTCTGAAAGTGTTTTCAGTGGTAATGCCTCAGTTCTGGATATGACTTTCATTTCAAATCAACATTCAGGCAGTGCTGTCAATCATTATTGGTCAAACAAATGTATAGTAAATAAAAACCCTGACAAAGAGGTTCACAGCTTATCAGTGGTTTAAGTGGATAAAGTAAACCAGGAGTTCAAGATATAAAAGCTTTATTTAGCGCCATCTATGTATGAAAAGCCATCAAACTTGGCAGCACCTCTCAGAGTAAATGTCAGCACCGGTCCTCTAAATGTGGTTGCTGTTGCACGTTTTTAAGACTTATGGCTGGTTATGTAATACAGTGGTTCTCAATCTTTAGAATAATCAGGTTGGTGTTCGCGACAACCACTGATGTAATAAACCATAACTTGGAAAATTTCACAGCTAGTCCCACTGTAGACAAATAGTAATATATCAAAAACTTTGTACCTGTAGCTGACGGGTTAAGACGCTGACCACGAACCATAATGACCCCAGTTTGAGAGCAATAGATCTTTGTTGGGTCTTTCTCCCTCGTTTCCTGTCATCTCAATACTGTCTCCAGTAAAGGCACAAACTGTCACTGCTCTACTTTGTTTTATGTGAGTTTATATGGCTTTTTTTAAGCATTTCTTTTTACATTTGAATTATGTGTTACGTTTTTCTGAAAAGACAGTTGAAGTTAACATTTTGGCACTATACACACTAGTTTCTAATAAATTCTTCCTTAATTATGGTCTAACTGTCCACCAAATGTTACAGGAATCTGTTGCAAATAAATTAACAAATATACAAGTATATTCCAGTCTTACCCCAGTTGGTCCTGATCACTGCTTTGTCCAGTCTGGTGACGATGTCGTCCACCACACCAGAGAGATGAAACACACAGTCGTACCTCCTCCAGTCTTCAGGTGTGACTGATGACAGGTTCAGCTCAATACTCATCTGGAAGGTTCCATCGTGGTTGGGGAGAATCTCTCCGTGGTCCACGTCCTCATGAATCTCCTCTCCATCTTTCCTCCAGAACATCATGGCTCTGTCGGGGTAGAAACCTGTAGCGTGGCAGCTGACTGGAGAGGAGGGAGTCTTCTGGAGGAGAGACACTGAGGGACGCTCTGGGGAGAGGGACAGACACAGATGAGTCTGTACTGAGACACCAGGATGTGTCAGGATATTATGTTCATTGGAATGATACAGAGCCTTAGAAGCACTGAGTCCATGTACAACAGTACATCTTGCCATGTGATCCTACCTGTTCTCTGCAGAGAGCTCCTCCCATAGTGTAGGTACTTCCTCAGCCATTCAGGATATATGTTGATGAAGTAGTGTTTGTCGTTTTCTAATCTAGCTTTGTCATTATCCCATCGAAGTTTAGTGATGAAAGCCTGTTGTTTTGGAGTGGTCCATGTCAGCGTCTGCAGGTCCAACACAAGGAAGTCTTCTCCATCATAACCGTACTGACTAAAACCAACAACCTCTCCAGTCTCGTCGTCCCACTCACAGCCGTTCATCCTCTGAAAAATGTGGGCATCTGAGAGAGACAGAGACAGAAAAAAGAGACATCTCAGTACAGCCAGCTCCTTTACCATTCTACCTTCTGTTTTAGAGTGGTGGGGTACAGGGGATGTTCAGGGGTAGATAAATAGTCAAAAGTAGATGTCACATAGAAGTGGTGTACATGATGGTCATCCCCATGCTCTATTATGTCTCATAAGTTAATATTTTTTACTGCTGGAGTATTGATAAAAATGATCAATAAACCCTCCAAAATACCACATTAAGACACCAAGACCTTGAGGAACACCATAGAAAAAGCCATGCTGTGATTTGGTTTCAAAAACTTTTGACATTTGGAGATTTCTGCAAGAATTGTATTTTTCGGCGATTTGAAGGTGAGTACTTCTGTTGTGTAAACTGCTCAGAAACCCCTTATTGTCAATCTAGCTTGGAAAGCCATCCATCCTCTGAATGCTCTAGGTCTCTAGTTGGTGGATGTAAAGTTTCATGAGGCTGTGATTATCCTAGAGGTCACCACAGGTCATTTTATACAGTGATGTCAAATTTTAAAAAATGGTCTCACCTCACTGAAATGTCTCCAATGGGGACTAACATCATCACACATGAATACAGTTGGGCTCATT
Source organism: Sebastes umbrosus (assembly GCF_015220745.1). NCBI lineage: Eukaryota > Metazoa > Chordata > Actinopteri > Perciformes > Sebastidae > Sebastes > Sebastes umbrosus. The sequence continues at coordinate 4,705,206 of NC_051283.1, read as the reverse complement.
GGATCCATAAGAGTCTCAGCTTTACAGTGATACCCAATTGATGTAATTCAAGACTGTTTAAGGACCCCAGTATGCAGAAATATTCAGATACATCATTTTAGAAAATGCGAAAATAACAGGTTTATACTGCATTAAAAAAACTGCATGTGATTATCATAAAGTGTGCATGTGTAAAGTCAAGGGACCTCTTGGAAAATCGCCATGGCATTTTTTCCCCGCCAAAATTTAGCGTAACTTTGCAGCATTATTTAGCGATCTTCCCGACAAGCTAGTATGACATGGTTGGTAGCAATGGATTCCTTAGATTTTCTAGTTTCATATGATAACAGTATCTTCACTCAGTGAAACAACCTCTTAAAGAGGTTGAGGGGTTAACAGATAGTATGACATCTTCACCACAGAGACACACACACATTGGCTCAGTGTGTTTATACTGTAAGCTATGTCTCACCTCAGAGGGAGGAAACATTTCACCAGTAAAAAGTTACATATGAACATAAACATACTGTACCTCCAGTTTGGTTTAAGCGCTGCTTCAGGCTGTCCAAGTTGGCTCTGAAGAACTGCTGGCTATCAAAACACTCCTGAGAAAACAACACCAGGATTTGTGGCTCATCCTTTAATAGTTTCCTCACCCAGTCCTGTTTGGGTTCTGCGGTCTTGTTGTTGCTGTCACAGTAACCCGTCAACACTTCATCGACCATCACGGCACCCACCAACTCTGGGAAGTTTGGGACTCCAGAAGTTGCAGTAGAGAACATTTTCAGGGAGTGTTTCACTGCAAGACAAAGAAGGTTTTGAATTGGATTTTAAACATTTTTGAGTGATTGATTGATTAACCCATTTGTGCCCGCAACTGAAATTTTGAGGTTTGGACTTGCCTCAGCACTAATTTGAAGAAATGTTCAAAATCGGTCAAACCGTTTGGCTGAAAAGTGAGTTTTTCTTATCATACTAAATATAGTCTTTGGGCACATGGGCCTACTGTTTTTGCACTCCTTTATATTTTAGGTAAAAACAGTAGTCACGTGACCTCAGATGAGATATACAGTAGTATGATAAGAAAATGGCTGTATCTTAGAAACTACAAAGGGCACAATCAAGTATTTGGTATCTATGAACTCATACAAAGTTGAATATCAAAGATATGCACACATATGCAGTGTAAAAAGTGTTGTACTGTTAGATACTTGCCCAAAGTATGTCCGTACCACTTTTCAAAACTTTTGACCGATCAGAACAAATGTGTCCTTATCATACTAAATATAGTCTTTGGGCAGAAATGGGTTAATTAATTGTCAATACCCCAAAAAAGGAGAATTTTAAAATATGTTGAATTACTCTGACGTACAAAAGAATATGTTATTGACCCATTAGAGAGAGAGAGAGAGAGAGAGAGAGAGAGAGAGAGAGAGAGATGTACTTTATTGATCCCAAATTGGGAAATTCTTCTGTTACATCAGCAGGTTATTCAGGCAATGCACAGGGACCGTAAATATACAATAAATATACATACCAACACTAGAGGTAATATCTATAGGATACACAATATAAAGACTCTATTATAATACATTATAAATATACCAGACTATTACAACTAGCTTGGAAAATATAAAATATAAAATATGAACATAGAATAACAATAACATACTATAAACAATAGCAAAGTATGCAAGTTACAATTTTGTTTTAAAATAAAAATAAATTAGGTAAATATTATATATATATATATAATAATATAATATTTAAATACAAATGTTGTGCATTGAGCAATGAGTAATGTAGATGGCCAGTATACAATCATTATTATTATTTATTGTAGGCCAACTAACAGCAGAGATTTGCTCTTTTGCAATTGATAGAATTATTATTAAGGAAACCTAGTAAATTTGAATTGCTGTAATATATAATTTTGATTTAATTGTGTCATACCATAAAAACAATCATATTTGGGGATAGTAGGATAGGATTTCCCACCGTAGAGGTTCTGTCTCCTAGTAACAGTCAAGATTTCCTCTATCATGTTTATGACAACGATATTAATAAACTGGGAAAAAAACAGTTCGTAAACTTGTGTTCGGTCGATTATTTCTCTGTTGTTACAATGCTAATTGGCATTATATTTTACATGGTTGGAAAGCCTGTTTATTTACTTTCATAATGATGTCCAACTTGTAAGGATCATGCATTTGTGAGATGAGCAGCACAGCTGATGATGTGGGTAGCGCCCAAGAAAGATTTGCCAAAATGCTCTGCCAATGGTAAACAGTGTATTCTCCTGTTGGTATTGACTCTTGTTTTGAGCTCCAGGTGCAGCACCTGTGTGCATGGGGCCTGCTGGGTGCTGCGCCCTACTAAAGTGATAATTTGGTGTCTGCTCCAAGCATCGGCATGCCACGTTTATCTAATCTGGATAAGGCCCGTGCGACAGGGCAAGTTGAAGCTGGTGTTCCGCAAAACCAAGTTGCAGCATTATTTGGAGTCAGCCCTGGTACCATCTCCAAACTGAAGGCCAAGTTACGTGAAACCGGTGGTGTAAAAGACAGACCGCGGAGTGGGCGTCCCAGGAAGACAACACCCCAGGAAGACCGGTTCATCACCCTTACAGCACTGAGGAACCGTAGGCTGTCTTGTAGAGATTTGCAGGCAAGGTTTGCAGGACGTTATGGCATACAGATCTCTGATCAGACGGTCAGGAACAGAATGCACACAGCCAATCTCAGAGCTCATAAGGCTACCCACATAATCAGCTGTGCTGCTCATCCCACAAATGCATGATCCTTACAAGTTGGACATCATTGTGAAGGTAAATAAACAGGCTTTCCAACCATGTAAAATACAATGACCATTAGCATTATAACAACAGAGAAATAATCCACCAAACACAAGTTTCCAAACTTTTTCTTCCCAGTTTGTATTCCCTTTTAATTGCCTAAACTAAAGCATATATACAGTTAAGGTGTCGTTTTGTGACCCAATGGCGTGTAGGCCTATATAAAAACAACAGTAGGCTTGTGGTATTATTGTAAGTTCAGTGTGACAAAGTGAAAGTGGTTCCTCAATGTCGCACTAAAAAGTGACTAAATCTAACAAGTTTTGCAGCAACAAGAATAACAGGAAATAACGTTGAGAGTCACCATATTATCTTACCTGTAGATGCAACGTGACAGAAGATTAGCAAGTTGAGCAACACAATTAACTTCATCTTGTTTTGATTAGTAAGAGAGAGTGAGAGCTACAGTCAGCTGACTAGCAAATATTTCGATGTTTGTCAGAAGCTTGGACCTTGTCGACTCAGGTGCGGATCCGCCCTCAGGTGTCTCACTCATTTTGGCCATGCGCCCAGGATACGGCCCGCCTACAGAGAGGTATCATACGAAACTAGAAACCCTAAGGAATCCATTGGTAGATTTGAAAACAGGAATTTGATGTCATTCCATTTGTTGTATTTCTACTTTTACTGAACTAAAAGATGTGAATACTTTTTCCACCACATTCAGCATGTTGTACTCGATTCATTATTAAATCAGCAACTTGACTTTTTCCATGTGGTTTACTGGAGACAATCCATATGCAGTGGGACTATGTGACCCTAATGTTTGAGAAATCCATACACAAAGTTTGTAAGTGATGCAACTAAATAGTACTGATTACAGTTTAGTGAGTCGAGACGTTTCTTGCTGCAGTCTGCAAAAGTGGATGAAAATAAATAAAAAGATGGATTTAATCTAAGATTTTAAAGATAGTCCTAATTTGAATTGATATCATGGAAACCTGGAGAGAGGAAGTAAAGAACAACATTGCCCTCTGCTGGTCTGTTAAAGTGATTACTAAAAAAGAACAACTACAATGTGACAGAAGAGCAGAACTTTGAGGTGTGACATGAGAATAAAAAGAAATCTACTTTAGAGCTGCAACGATTAAGCGATTAGTTGTCAACTATAATCAATTAATCAGTTTGAGTAATTATTGTAAGAAAAAAAAATTCTCTGATTACAGCTTCTTAAAGGGACTGTTTGTAAGAATCAGAAATGCTTGTTTACAGCGACACCTGTGGCCGTTAAGTCAACGAAAGTCAGCGTCGGGCTCGCGCTTGTGCTCGCTCTACATATACATGAACGAGCATCGCTCAAAACAGTGAGGTGACACACGTCAGCTAAAACCACAATATCACTCTATATTTCAGCTGCTTGGCAGTAATGTTAGCTGATTTGACAAAGGTCTCTCCATAATAATAATAATAATAATAATAAGTTTATTTGTATAGCACTTTTCAAGCACAAAGCACAAAGTGCTTTCCAAGGCAATTCATATAACGTACAACAGAATACACCGAAACATAAATAATTAAATAAAAACAATAGGATGGAAAAAATAAAGAAACAAGCATATACATATTCATACAGTTACATATGCACATATATATACATGAGCACACAAGCATACAAAAGACTAAAATGCATCTGATTGAAAAGCAATTTTATAAAAATTGTTTTTTAGACGGGATTTAAAAATTGTGACCGAGTCTGCTGATCTAATATCAATTGGAAGACTGTTCCAGAGTCGGGGAGCCAGTACTGCAAAAGCACGATCGTCTTTTGTTTTCAACCTTGTCTTTGGAACTGTTAAAAGTCCCAGACTTGCTGACCTGAGGGGCCTGTTTGGACGGTACCGTGTGAGGAGCTCAGTGACATACTCGGGTGCTAGGCCATTCAGAGCTTTATATGCCATTAAAAGCACTTTAAAATCAATTCTAAAAGACACTGGGAGCCAATGTAGTGAAGCCAGAGTCGGTGTGATGTGAGAGCGGCGTTTGGTTTTGGTTAGCAGTCTAGCTGCAGAGTTCTGAACTATTTGGAGCTGCTCAATTGCTCGATTATTTAAGCAGGTGTACAAGGCATTACAATAATCAAGACGGGAGGATATCAGGGCGTGTATAATTTTCTCCGTGTTTTTGAATGAAAGAACTGATCGAATTTTTGAGATATTTCATGAATCAATGCTGATCCTTGTGTTGGCTTTTCCTGCTTCAGCCTCCTGACCGCGGTCGGAGGGAACAGGGGAGACACCGGCACCCGGTCAGAGACGATAACGTTTCTCTCTGCGGAGCCCCGTCACTTCACAATACACGGAAAACCTCTGTTGGTCTGGAGGAGCTGCAGCAGTTCTTTCTGCACCAACGTCCACTGTACATTCACTAGATATTCTCAGAGCTAAACTCTTCTGCAGTGTGTAGTGAGTGCGCATGCGGTGGAGTGAGACAGCGAGAACGGGCGGTGTGAGTGAAGGCAAGCAGGCAGAGGAGCAGTGACTTCAGCCACACGCGAGCGCGCATGTGTCCCGACCCGGTACATTTATACGCTTAAAAAGTTACAAACAGTCCCTTTTAAGGAAAGCGATGTTTCAATCTGCTCTGCCCGCAGTCTGTCATCCACCGCCGCTTAGACAGGCTCAGCGTGCTAGCTCGGCGGCTAACAGCTAACTGTAACCACGTGTTAGTTATTTAGTTGAGTTGTGACTGACTTTAGTTCCCTGGTCAGCAGTGATCCAGTGTTCAGTGTCCGGGGAGTTTATTGTGAAGGAACGGAAAGTGTGAAGCGGTGATGCGCTCCAGACTGAAACTAAAGCTGGCAGTACGCTGTGTACTCTGACTGGTTAGGTTAGCTTGTCACATATCTTACTAGTAAACTCATCAACTGGCTGAAACTAAACAGCCTCTCTTCCCTCTATCAGCCCTAATGTTACTGCAGCAGAGGGAGGAGGACAGAGGACAGAGGACAGGAGGAAGGACTGATACTGACTGATGTGTTCTTCAGTCTTTATAAACTTCACTTGGTATTTTCATGTTAGGAATATGATTTATTTTATTAACATTTTAGATTTGTTTCCAGTCAGATATTAAGGAGTTTATATGGTTACTTTTCTGTTGTAAACATTACTGTTGCTGCTCTAGAAACAACATTTAGCCTAGTTATATTTAAAATACAGTATATATAGCTAATATGCACACTTCAATATTTGTTTATTTATCGTCATATCGTCATCGCAATATTGAACAGTGTTATTGCACATGGCAGATGTTCCTCATATGGTGCAGGCCTAGTGTGAGAGGTTGCCCCTTGTGTAGTATGAGAGTTGTGTGGAAGAGTTTAAGTGCCAGTTCTAGTGCTACCCCTTTAATAAAAGTCAACAATAAGTAATATTCTTATTTGGACTTGCCTCAGCACAAATTTAAAAAAAAATTCAAAATCGGTCAAACCGTTTGGCTGAAAAGTGAGTTTTTCTTATCATACTTTATCTAGCCTTAGGGCACATGGGACTACTGGTTTTGCAGATGAAATATACAGTAGTATGATAGGAAAATGTCTGTAACTCAGAAACTACTAGATAGATAGTGTAATGGCAATTTTCATATCTGCATTAAGACAGTGTACTTTTAGATAATCTCAGGACCTCACATGTTCAACTTTGTCCCCATAAGACAGTGACCCGACGGTTTTGCCTTCTGTAACTGGAAACAACAGATTGTTGAAATACTTGTTATGTCTTGTGATGCTCTGTTTTCTGCTGTGTGCTGACGCATTGATACACTTTCTATCCTTCTCTTCTTTGCACTTATCTATGTGTTATGCTTTAGTATGTATAAATACTGACTACTCTTTGTGTTCGGGGCTCACTTGCCACAGTCCACAAAGGTGGCTGTGCTCGTGAGTCCATCTGCAGATGCTTTTCTTATTAATATATGCTTTTTTATTACATTTACTTGAAAGACAAGTTGTTACCTTGTTTTTTTAGAGAGAGAGAGAGAGAGAGAGAGAGAGATAGATAGATAGATAGATAGATAGATGGCAATGCACAGGGACCGTAAATATACATATTAACACTAGAGGTAATATCTATAGTATACTCAATATAAAGAATATATTAAAATACACTATAAATATACCAGACTACTACAACTAGTTTAGAAAATATAAAATATGAACATTAAATAACAATAACATGCTATATACAACAGCAAATTGTGTAATGAAATACTATGTATTAACAAGTGTGCAAGTCATAAAAATAAAACATAAAATGAAATGAGGTAAATATATACAGTTATACAGTATGTATATATATATTTATATATTGTATACTGTATATATATAGTATATATATATATATATGTATATATATACTATATATATATTTTTTTTTTTATTGTAGGCCTACTAACAGCAGAGATTTGCTCTTTTGCAATTGATAGACTTATTATTAAGGAAACCTAGTAAATGTGTTGGAATTGCTGTAATATATAATTTAGATTTAATTATGTCATACTACATAAACAATAATATTGCAGGATAGTATGTCGTATGTCCTCTCTATGATCCCCCCCACCCCACCCCCGGCCTGAAGGCGGCCCTGTGACAAAGTGAAAGTGGTTCCTCGATGTTGCACTAAAAAGTGACTAAAACAAACAAGTTTTGCAGCGACAAGAATAACAGGAAATAACGGTGAGAGTCACAATATGATCTTACCTGTAGATGCAATGTGACAGAAGAGGAGCAAGTTGAGCAACACAGTTAACTTCATCTAGTTTTGATTAGTAAGAGAGAGAGAGAGAGCTACAGTCAGCTGACCAGCAAATATTTCGATGTGGGTCGGAAGCTTGGACCTTGGTCGACTGAGGTGCGGATTCGCCCTCAGAGGCCTGTACTACGAAGCAGGATTTGGGGTTAGTGAGGTAACTTCAGGGTTAACTCTTCGGGGTTTTCCGTCCTACAAAGGTGGATCAATTCTTACCGGGTTAAATCGCCAAAAACTGATGCTGAACAGATAACCTGCTCCGGAGCAGGTTATGTTCCAGATAAGAGATCAACTTCTATAAAAACACCTCCTACTGACCAATCAGAGCTCAGTGCGGTGATTGTATGATAATATTACACACAAAGGAAGAAGTTTCAGTCATAATCAGGCTATAAACAACACAGTTTAAACTGACAAATGCAGGAAGGACAGATGGGGGTTAGGGGGGGGCTCAGCTGAAAGAAGGTTCAAATAGTCATACACTCCATAATGGAGCCACAGGGTATACAGACATGTAATCTATTCATCCATTGCTCTCTTAAAATATATTTATAACTACACGACTATATCTGACTTTTGAGTGTTTCGTTAAATTAATAAATCCCTTTAATTTGGCAGCTTCAACTGTGTTACTTTTAGTCTGGATTAAGTGTTTAACTTAATCTTCCTGTTATAAAATGTGCCGCTCTGCCTGTCTGTCTGCAAGTCTGTGGACTTGTCTGTGTTTGGTATGGAAGTTTTTATTGGTCAGATGCTGCAAACACCACCCCGTTCATGTGAACGCGCTCACAGCCAGACTGAGAAACCCTGGGTTGATTTACCGAGTTGATAACCAGCGTCGTAGGACCGCTTAGTGGGATCTCGGTTGTTAGGGTTAGTGAAGCCAGGGGCCTGTTTCACAAAGCAGAATAAAGATATCCAGGATAAGAGAGAAAGCGAGGGTTGACCTAGTCTAGTCAGTTCATCCTGGTTTAATAGGTTTCACGAAGGCCAAGCCAGGCTGAAGAGGAGCGAATAGGTTGAGCCAGGTGGAAGTAATTCAGATAGATGCGCGTTCACTACTTTCCTCAACAGACCACGAGGTCGATCACAGATTTACTGATGCTGAAATGGAGTAAAATGTTCCGCGTACTTTAAACCCAGTGAGAAACAGATTTTAATGGAAGATTACGAGGAAGTTAAGCATATAATATGTAGAAAAGGAGACAAGGCTGTCGGCTGCTGTAATGAAACAGCGAGATAAAAACATGGCAGACAATAGAGGAGTGACTCAATGCGTAAGTAGCCTAAAAATAGCCCATAACGTTACATTCACTCACCACTGCTGTTAACTGAAACCGTCATAATCAAACCATTCAAGGAGTTACTGTCACTTCGCTTTAAAAGTGAGCGGTGGAAGTTAATATATTATTAAGGAAGTTTACCATGAAGATTAATTACAACCCCTAATCCACAATGATAGAATACGACGATACTATATATATATATACATATATATATATCTATATATAAAACAATGATTAATACATTATGTTACATACTGTACATGCTTACAGTGTGCACTGGAATGATCATTTACTTCTCTTTCTAATTTCCTCAATGTCTTTTTATCTCCAGATCTCATTCCAAGTCCTGCAGGTTTTTTTGTGGTTTTAAATGTCGACTCTTTAAATAAATCACTTTTTTCATTGATAATTGCACCTCTGCAAACTATATTTGCTTTTTAAGTGTGTGCTATATGCCTACAGGCATCTGACTGTTTGTCAGTTCTTTAAAACACATTAATTAGCACAGCAGGAATTGTGCATGGTCTGTCCCATTACTACCATAATTGATGTGCCGGAGGAGGCATCACAATTATGATCATCATCATAATAATCATAATGATGAATTACTTAAATTTAAGATGAAGCACAAGTGCACAACTACAACTCGCATCATTAGACCATTATAGGCAATACAAAGTTATACATATTTGCTCGAAATAATAAAATGAATTATGGTGCCCCCCTCCTCCATCATCCTGTGGTGTGGTCCATTGCGCCTGATGGTACGTGTCCACTGAGGTGTTTTTTATCGAGAGGGGACGCTCCGCTTCCCAGCATTGGACGCTTGGTGGGCTGCCACCATGGATGTATTAAGAGAACTGGATACAGCATTGGAGGCGGGGCCCCGTTCATTTCTATGGAAGTTGATCGGTGGTGCATGAAGCATAAATGGCTCGACTTCCGTCTGGAAAAGTACCCGGATCTTGGGCAGATGGACTATGGATGGGACATGTGCAGTAGCGTCCGCTTGGTCACATGACTCGGTCACGAGGTCCCAACGTCACGCTGTCGTCACGGCTTGCGCTCCAGCCTCGGTCTGGGTCTCACTCACATGAACGGAGGAAGGGAAATAACTCTGGATTCAGCTATTAGTGCGTTTAAGTGCTTAAAAACGTCTTTTTAAAAATAAGGACTATTAGAGTGTTCGTACTAGGAAGTTGATTCACCTAAAAAAAAATTATCCGCTGAGTTACAGACGTCTCTTTCCCCATGTAAGTCTATGGGAAAAAGTATTTTTGGGCCCAATGGCATCACGTGACTGACACGGAAGTTGCAGTACCGCCGTTTGGCCACTATGAAAGTCCGGATCGACGACCGGCGCACTTCCTGGGTTCTTGGCTGCCACTAGACAAAACGTACTCGCCACCTGATTGGATGAACGCTTTCTCTCCGTGGGCTGCTGCTCCCAGCTTTCAAACTGGAAACAATATGGAGGCTCGTTTGGAAACTTTCTTCTCTTATTTCACGAAAACAGTTCACAGAAATGTGTATCTGAAAACATTTTGGATCTACAACGTTTGTAGATGGCTAGCAGCGGCCCTGCAAAAAACAACGCTTTGTCACGGCTGTTTGCGTTAGATATCGATGCACAAGTCACCATTGAGCGCCAGTATGTGACGAGATGGGATGAGAACCCGCTGTGTGTTGTCCCGCTGTTTTGTTCTAGGGATGACAATATTGGTAGGTCAGTCTCCCACCACTTGTCGTCCAGACTGAAATATCTCAGCAACTACTGGACAGATTAAGATGACATTTTGAACAAATATCCACGGTGGATAGAGGATGTAGCCGACTAATTTTGATGATTCCTTTCCTTTTCCTCTGGCTCCATCAGTAGGTCAAAGTTTTCACTTATCCTGTGAAATATTCTATAAATGCCTACCTGTTATACAAAGAATGGAATTTAGGTGACGTGATGATAGCTGAGCCATCGCCATGACAACTGAGCAAACTCCTTCCACTGAATGCAACTGTTAGATGTGGTTGAAAGGCCCTGAAAAAGCGAGTAAGGGGACCTTGAGTTAAGTGTAGAGCTGCAAAGATTAATCGATTAGTTGTCAACTATTAAATTAATCGCCAACTATTTTGATAATGGATTAACTGGTTTGGAACTTTTTTAAAAAAAGGCTACATTTTCTGATTCCAGCTTTTTAAATGTGAATATTTTCTGGTTTCTTTACTCCTGTATAGCAGTAAACTGAATATCTTTGAGTTGTGGACAAAACAAGACATTTGAGGACGTCATCTGGGAAACATTTATCGTCATTTTTTAACATTTTAATCGATTAATTGAGAAAATAATTGACAGATTAATCGACAATGAAAGTAATTGTTTTTTGCAGCCCTACTGTAATCTATCTAGATCTCTCCTCACAGACTATGAATAAAAAAACGACACCATTCAGGTTTTGTTGTACAAAGGTGGAAAATAATTTATTACATTTACTCAAGTACTTAAATCCAGTTTTGAGGTTCATATATTTTACTTGAGTATTTCCATTTTTTGCTAATTTATACTTAATATACATTTTACTCCATCAGTTATTTACAACTATAGTTATCTTTCAGATTAAGATTTTACATACAAAAACACATACATTGAAAGCTTTTACTTCATCTGGAGTATTTTTTATTGCTAATTTTACTTAAGAATTAAGGTCTCCCTTGTAAAATAGATTTTTGATCTCACTTCTAGGAATATAAAAATAATAATAACAATAATAATATTGAAATATATGTTGTACAGATTGTAAAGTCCTCTGAGATGATAAATTGTGGAGTTCAGCATCCTCTTCTATGTTGACTGCCCCCCTGTCAAAATAAGTAGTAAATAAAGTGAAATCCTTGTCATATTGGTGTCCACATTATGCAGGATGTTTGTTTTTATGGTGAACAGGATATTAGTTGCTCGCACACAAGGGGAAAAAATATATATAATTGTATATAATGTGAAATATTTCACAGTATAATACTTACTTTTAGCAGGGCGAAACCCTGAAATACAGATGAGAGAAAACAATGTTAGAAAATGATTCACATTTCATTTTGTGCTTCACTATCACAGTCAAATAAATGGATTGAGTTACCAGAAGTACCACACTAAATATGCAGGACGAGACTATCACAGGTATTTATTTGAATTCATCAGAGGAATAAAAACATCTCTGTTCCTCACCGTTATTGTTCCTCCTCTAGATGAAGAGTCCAGCGATGCAGACCGCCAGCAGCAGCAGCAGCAGTCCTACAACAACTCCAATAACAGGACCAGCAGGGAACCCTGCAGGAGGAACTGGAACAGAACATTCACACTTTGGGTTCATTCACACTGTGTGCTGTGTGGTTCTGAAAGTGTTTTCAGTGGTAATGCCTCAGTTCTGGATATGACTTTCATTTCAATTCAACATTCAGGCAGTGCTGTCAGTCATTATTGGTCAAACAAATGTGTAGTAAATAAAAACCCTGAGAAAGAGGTTCACAGCTTATCAGTGGTTTAAGTGGGTACAGTAAACCAGGAGTTCAAGATATAAAACCTTTATTTAGCGCCATCTATGTGTGAAAAGCCATCAAACTTGGCAGCGCCTCTCAGAGTAAATGTCAGCACCGGTCCTCTAAATGTGGTTGCTGTTGCACGTTTTTAAGACTTATGGCTGGTTATGTAATACAGTGGTTCTCAAACTTTAGAATAACCAGGTTGGCGTTCGTGACAACCACTGATGTAATAAACCATAACTTCGAAAATTTCACAGCCAGTCCCACTGTAGACAAATAGTAACATATCAAAAACTTTGCACCTGTAGCTGACGGGTTAAGACGCCAACCACGAACCATAATGTCCCCAGTTTGAGAGCAACAGATCTTTGTTGGGTCTTTCTCCCTCGTTTCCTGTCATCTCAATACTGTCTCCAGTAAAGGCACAAACTGTCACTGCTCTACTTTGTTTTATGTGAGTTTATATGAAGCTCATGCGTAAATTCAGACAGGAAGACTGGGTGTGCAAGCTCATTCATCCTCATTCATTCTGGGTCTCTCTCTCTCATGGGCTATTAATATGTCAGCTGATTATGGGTGTCTCTCTTTTCAGCGACCAATCAGAGCTTGCCATATCTCCCTCAACCAATAACATGCTGCTGTCAAAAGTTTAAGAAAACATTTCTCCTCTATGCAGTTTCAGTGTCAGCATTCAGCACTAACGGACGCGAGCAGCTCGATGCAAACGGCAAATAGTTCACGTACTTTAATCCAGTCTCGTGGCATAACAAGCGACGTCTGATCCTCAGCAGAGGAGTTTTCTCCTCCCTCTGGTTCACTGCTCAGGCAGCATCATCTGCTACTCCAGGCTACAAACATCGCACTCGCAGTCTCGGGTAATCCAGCAAACATCATGCATTCAGTTCATATGCTCAGGCTCGTGCCTCATCAGCGTTTTTCAACAGCGTCTGGCTTCTTCATCACAGCCGCCTCGTCACTACGTTCATCCTACCTCAAGCTGTTCATCTAAAGGTAAAGGCTTCACAAAATTCACAGCTTCATATTACCTGGCAAGAGGCCACATATCACCATGGAGGAAACGTCGTCATACGTTTGAATAGCTTCAATATCTATGCGTCATTCATCTCGCTCCGCATTCAGTCAGAGTTAAAACATTTCGGGTTCCTCACAGAAGAACCGGCGTGATTCAAAGTCATCGATAGTAAAGAGAGCTCGATGCAAACGGAAAATAGTTCATGTACTTTAATCCAGTCTCGTGGTATAACCAGCGACGTCTTATCCTCAGCAAAGGAGTTTCTCCCTCTTGTTCACTACTCCAGGCTACAGACATCGCACTCGAGGTTTGGATAGCTTCAATATCATGCATCATTCATTCCGCTCCGTGTTCAGTCAGAGTGCAAACATTTTCGGGTTCCTCACAGAAGAACCGGCGTGATTCAAAGTCATCTGCTCAATAAATCCACAAGTTCAGCGGGTACATCAAACCGGTGGTCTCACGGGATCCAGTACTTGTAGATAACCAGCTGTCTTTTAACTAGTTTTCAAGGTGTTTGTTCAAACTGTAACACTTTTCATTCTCTCGGCGCATCACGGCTCAAAGAGAACTAATACCGTAAATACTGTAATAGCGGTGCGCTCTAATTTTACAGCGTACAGGGTTACAGACTCTGGACTGAAGCAGCCTTCTGTTTCTGAAATCTGTGACATATAACAAACTTCGGTTTACTTGGGTAATCTCGACAACATTATGTGTTTTAAACCCTACAAATATCAATATTCATAAAGCATCGCAAATCACGTGGAACCTTAAATACGTGTATTACGGTAATAAGCACTGCAAGTCTCATACGCTGTCTTCATGCTGTCTCCATCTAGTGGCGCTTGTACGTTCCTACAAGTCCTGTGTAATTGGACTTAAATGCAAGTTAATACATTATAGTCATTATATCAGTTAAAATTCAGAGTCAGTATTGGCTGCATTGGGAACAATTCCATAACCTTTCAGCATATAGTAATTCAAGTGTTCTGAGAGCTAACTAGACTTCTGCTCCTCCTCATGGCTCCGTTTTAAGGCTTAAAAGATCTAACCCTGGACGGGAGACTTTGACCAATCACGGGTCTTTTCATCAGAGAGCGTTCCTATCGGGTGTGCTCCGGTCATGTGAACAGAACTCGTTGTTCCTTCACCAAATTCACAATGGCGGCGGCGTCACAAACCTTCTCATCTTACAGCTAAACCGTGCACTACAAGATGATCTGAGAAAACATGCGGAAAGAAATGAGCATTAACGTAACAGAATATTGATTCATGACAGCCGGCTCATAGACGACAGAGGGGCAGCAGACCTCAGATCAGCTCTTACTGCCTGTTCCTCCCGAGTTGAGGTCTTGCAGATGCGTTAGGAACAATTACAGATAACAGTACACTACAAAATGTTTATGAAAACATTTGAGAGAGAAGTAGGCATTACAGTAACAGAATATGATTCATATAATCATAAACTGGTCTGAAAGTCGGTAGGTGTTGGCAAAATGAACGTCTCGTGGCTCTCATGGACGGCAGCTGGAGGCAGATTCAAAACCATGCTCGAAATAAATAAATAAAAGTCACATCGTGGTAAAGGAAGGCCAGTGCCTCGCGGAAACAACGAAGCCTTATGGCTAATATATATATGCGATGGCTGCGACAAGCTTCGGCGTTCCGACGCTGGGAATGCGAATGCATTCGACGAATGCATTCGACGTGGAAACAACGTCACCTCTGGCATCAACTCATAACCACGGTGCAGCTACGGTTCAACTGGGACATATGGCTGGGGACGCGTCGCCTTCTGACATATGCTCGATCACACGATCCACTTTAAACAGTGTTTAGTCATGGCTGACCTCATCTCAACATCACACACACCTGTGCAGTGGCATAACGGTATACATTCTTCTTCACGAGCAAGCAAATTACACAGTCTCAGTTCCCACGGACACGTCATCCGTGGGGTTTCTTTTGGGGGGAGAATATAACGGTACGGTCTCAGCGCCAGCCTCCCTCTGGCTCCAGCGTTCATCATAGGCTCGTGGGCTTCATGTCGGGGCCTTCTTCGGAGCACAATTACATTGGTTCATGTGTCCCTCAATCGTCGGCATCCCAATGGTAAACTCTTCGGATTGAACGGAGGCATCACTCGCTCATCTGCACAGAGGGTCATCACGACCTATCTCACCGGCAACAGCAAATTGCGGATCCTTGGCGTCATTCAACAGATCTTCATGTTCATGCATGTAACTGGTGGTGGTTTTCGTTTAGCGGCTGCATGCTACAAATCGTCCCTTTTGGCTGGTTCCGGTTGCAACTGACCTCGGAATTCATCAGGTATTATTCATTTTAATTCATTTGGAGTACTGCAAGCAAATCTTGGCCTTCAGGCTAATCTCTCAAGTATGGGTTCTTTATTACTACATATTCACGTTTTATTTTGCAAAATGTTTAGTACACTTCAGATCGAATGGAAGCATCACGCGTTCCTCTGCAAAGAAAGTCATCACGACCTTCACACAAATAACAGCAGATCCTCTATATTCATGCATATAACTGGTGGTGGTGTTCAGTTAGCTGCTGCATTGCTGCTAATCGTCCCTCTATTTTATCTGGGTCCTGTACAGCTGACCTCGGCATTTATCAAATCATCTGTTCAGATTAATTAATTCAGATCATTACAATCAATTCATTACCTTTGGATACTCCTACACTCTTATATATCTTATATTCAGCTATTTCCATTATTCACAGCTAAGGTAATTATTCTTATTCACTCTCTAGTACTCATCATCACCCATCCTATGTGTCTGTACAATCATGTCTCTGTCATGTCCTGTTGTTGTTATATTGTTTTATCTGTCAATGTTCTAATTGATCTTTTTAAGGTGTCCTTGGGTGTCCAGAAAGGCGCCACTAAATAAAATGTATTATTATTATTATAATTATTATATGCTGGTCTATTATGACCTCTCTATTGCTCTGGTCTATCGTGACCTCCTTATTGCTCTGGTCTATCGTGACCTCTCTAATGTTCTGGCTATCGTGACCTCTCTAATGCTCTGGTCTTAGTCTGCTTATACCTCCTACGTTCGCCCCGACGTCAACACCATCCTCGCAAATCAAAGATCATTAAAACCTTGATTTCGGTAAGTCATTCATATAACTGGTGGTGGTGGTTATTTATTCTATTATGCTTTCTTCAAATACTATACTTCATCTCTCAGGACTACGGCTACACTGGCACAACCTTATTCAAACTATTTCACTCGTTTCATTAATCACACTATGCAATGTTTATTTAACACTAGAACGGCCTTCGTCCCAAGAAGGTCCGAGACTCACGTGTCTCATGGTCAGCATGACCTGCGTCTCAAGCGGCTCTCATCATCAACCCTATAAGGTCCGAGACTCACGTGTCTCATGGTCAGCATGACCGGCGTTCAACATGGTCTACTAGGCTTTCATTTAAATGGTCTATCGAGATCTCACATTACACTAGTCTGATTCAACATCATTCATAGTAGGCTAACGTGCCTTCATAATTTAATTGCTATCATGTATATCATTAACCCACTATTACACTCGCATGCGACCTTATATTGCACGGTCTTTCTCAACTCCACTTAGCACTGTTCTTAGGTTAACACAATCACCTGGTCTTGATATTATATCCATATCATGTTCTATCTTTACCTCATACCTCGTGAGTTATAATTTGTTTTTTCCTAATTAACTTTATTCTGCTTAAATTCCCAGATGCTGTAAGGTAAGGAGGTGTGCACGTCTTAAGCTCATATTCATAGGCAATAAATCGATGTATTTATTCCATGTTTCTTTGGGGGAATATTTCTACATCCTACTACAGCTTCACTTCCCCTTCATTATTTCACATCGGGTCTAAATCGCCAAAGACTGTTACTATTCATAATTCGTGCACTTTGTAATAAATCATCATTCAATTCATACGAGTCTTTCCTGATTGAAATACTGTAAGCTATGTCTCACCTCAGAGGGAGGAAACATTTCACCAGTAAAAAGTTACATATGAACATAAACATACTGTACCTCCAGTTTGGTTTAAGCGCTGCTTCAGGCTGTCCAAGTTGGCTCTGAAGAACTGCTGGCCATCAAAACACTCCTGAGAATACCACTCCAGGTGTTGTGGGTCATCCTTTAATAGTTTCCTCATCCAGTCCTGTTTGGGTTCTGGGGTCTTGTTGTTGCTGCCACAGTAACCTATCAGCACTTCATCGACCATCGCAGCAGCCACGAACTCTGGGAAGTTTGGGACTCCAGAAGTTGCAGTAACGGAAATTTTCAGGGAGTGTTTCACTGCAAGACAAAGAAGGTTTTGAATTGGATTTTGAACATTTGAGGGGTTGATTGATTAACCCATCTGTGCCCACAACTCAAATTTTGAGTTTTGGGCTTGCCTCAGCACAAATTTTAGGAAATTTTCAAAATCGGTCAAACCGTTTGGCTGAAAAGTGAGTTTTTCTTATCATACTAAATATAGTCTTTGGGCACATGGGACTACTGTTTTTGCACTCCTTTTATATTTTAGGTAAAAACAGTAGTCACGTGCCCTCAGATGAGATAATTAGTATGATAAGAAAATGGCTGTATCTCAGAAACTACAAAGGGCACAATCAAGTATTTGCTATCTATGAACTCATACAAAGTTGAATTTTTCATGTGATCTTTCAAAGTTGTACTGTTAGATACTTGCCCAAAGTATGTCCGTACCAATTTTCAAATCTTTTTAGTCTTTGCTACAAAAGAATATATTATAGACCCATTCTCATTACTAATAGATAGATAGATAGATAGATAGATGTACTCCATTGACCCCAAATTGGTAAATTCGAGCAATGAGTAATGTAGATGGCCAGTGTAAAATCATTATTATTATTTTTTAATTCAATTCAATTTATTTTTATATAGCGTCAAATCATAACAGAAGTTATCTCGAGACCCTTATTTGGTATCTATGAAGTTGAATATCAAAGATAAGCACACATATGCAGTGTAAAAAGTGTTGTACTGTTAGATACTTGCCCAAAGTATGTCTGTACCACTTTTCAAAACTTTTGACCGATCAAAACAAATGTGTCCTTATCATACTAAATATAGTCTTTGGGCACAAATGGGTTAATTGATTGTCAGTTCACCAAAAAAGGAGAATTAAAAAAATTGTTGAATTACTCTGAGCTACAAAAGAATATAAACCCATTGTCATTATAGATAGATAGATAGATACATAGATGTACTTTATTGATCCCAAATTGGGAAATTCTTCTGTTACAGACGCAGGTTATCCAGGCAATGCAAAGGGACCGTAACTATACATATCAACACTAGAGGTAATATCTCTAGGACACACAATATAAAGAATATATTAGAATACAATATAAATATACCAGACTACTACAACTAGCTTGGAAAATATAAAATATGAACATAGAATAACATACTATAAACAATAGCAAAGTATGGAAGTTACAATTTTGTTTTAAAATAACAATAAATGAGGTAAATATTATATATATATATATATATATATATATAATAATAATATAATATTTAAATTGAAATGTTGTGCATTGAGCAATGAGTAATGTAGATGGCCAGCATACAATCATTATATTTTTTTTGTAGGCAAACTAACAGCAGAAATTTGCTCTTTTGCAATTGATAGAATTATTATTAAGGAAACCTAGTAAATGTGAATTGCTGTAATATATAATTTTGATTTAATTGCGTTGTTCCATATAAACAATAATATTGGTGGACAGTAGGATAGGATTGTCGTATGTTGAGTTTACAAGGGGACCCAAACGCAGAGTAACAGGCAGGACAGGTAGTTCGAAATAAAAGCGAGCTTTAATAGAGCTGAAAAAATCCAAAAGACAACAAAAGGCAGGGAGGGGAACCAAGTACAAAAGAACAAATAGAAACAAACAACAAAAACCAAACAGAGGACAAAAACCAAAAATCACAAACCAGGGAAACACGAGGAACACCAGGATCAGAGCAGGAGGTAACAAGGAACACGGAGGACAAGGGGCTGGAGAGACAAACGAACCGACAAGGACAGAGGGGAACACACAGGCTTAAATACAAGACATGATTACACACAGGTGAAACAAATCAGGGCGGGGCAGACAATCAACAAAAGGCGGGAAAACAAACAAAGGTGGGAAGTAAAACCAGACAAGACACAGGAGGAGTGAATTACCAAAATAAAACAGGAAACACCGGAATAATATAAAAGAAACCAAATCCAAAATCACATAAAAGTAAATAATAACAAGAGACTGGCACAGCCAGAACATGACAAGGATTTCCCACCGTAGAGGTTCTGTCTCCTAGCAACAGTCAAGATTTCCTCTATCATGTTTACGACGACAATATTAATATATTCCCTTTTAATTGCCTAAACTAAAGCATATATACAGTTTAGGTGTCGTTTTGTGACACAATGGCGTGTAGATCTATATAAAAACAACAGTAGGCTAGTGGTATTATTGTAAGTTCAGTGTGACAAAGTGAAAGTGATTCCTCAATGTCGCACTAAAAAGGGACTAAATCAAACAAGTTTTGCAGCAACAAGAATAAATAACGGTGAGTCACAACATGATCTTACCTGTAGATGCAACGTGACAGAAGAGGAGCAAGTTGAGCAACACAATTAACTTCATCTTGTTTTTAATAGTAAGAGATAGAGAGAGCTACAGTCAGCTGACTAGCAAATATTTCGATGTTTGTCAGAAGCTTGGACCTTGTCGACTCAGGTGCGGATTCGACCTCAGGTATCTCACTCATTTTGGCCATGCGCCCAGGATACGGCCCGCCTACAGAGAGGGCACTGGAGGTTGTTGCGGGCTCAGTTTTAAAGCGAGAGTGCAGATACTGGTATCATAGGAAACTAGAAACCCTAAGGAATCCATTGGTAGATTTGAAAACAGGAATTTATGTCATTCCATTTGTTGTATTTCTACTTTTACTGAACAAAAAGATCTGAATACTTTTTCCACCACATTCAGCATGTTGTACTCGATTCAGTATTAAATCAGCAACTTGACTTTTTCCATGTGGTTTACTGGAGACAATCCATATGCAGTGGGACTATGTGACCCTAATGTTTGAGAAATCCATAGACAAAGTTTGTAAGTGATGCAACTAAATAGTACTGATTACAGTTTAGTGAGTCGAGACGTTTCTTGCTGCAGTCTGCAAAAGTGGATGGAAAAAAAATAAAAAGATGGATTTAATACAAGATTTTAAAGATAGTCCTAATTTGAACTGATATCATGGAAACTTGGAGAGAGAAAGTAAAGAGCAACATTGACCTCTGCTGGTCTGTTAAAGTGATTACTAAAAAAAGAACAACTACAATGTGACAGAAGAGCAGAACTTTGAGGTGTGACATGAGAATAAAAATAAATCTACCTTAGAGCTGCAACGATTAAGCGATTAGTTGTCAACTATAATCATTTAATCAGTTTGAGTCATTTTTATGAGAAATAAAAGTCTAAATTCTCTGATTCCAGCTTCTTAAATGTGAATATTTTCTGGTTTCTTTACTCCTTTATGACAGTAAACTGAATATCTTTGAGTTGTGGAAAAAACAAGACATTTGAGGACGTCATCTTGGACTTTGGGAAACACTGAACGACATTTTTTTTACATTTCATAGACCAAACAACGAATCGATTAATTGAAAAATAATTCACAGATTAATCGACAATGAAAATAATTGTTAGTTGCTGCCCTACTGTAATCTATCTAGATCTCTCCTCACAGACTATGAATAAAAAAACTACACCATTCAGGTTTTGTTGTACAAAGGTGGAAAGTAATTTATTACATTTACTCAAGTTCTTAAATCCATTTTTGAGGTGCATATACTTTACTTGAGTATTTGCATTTTTTGCTAATTTATACTTGAATAATATACATTTTACTCCATCAGTTATTTACAACTATAGTTAGCTTTCAGATTAATATTTTACATACAAAAACCACATACATTGAAAGCTTTTACTTCATTTGGAGTATTTTGTATTGCTAATTTTACTTAAGAATTAAGAATTAAGGTCTCCCTTGTAACATAGATTTTTGATCTCACTTCCAGGAATATAAAAATAATAATAAAAACAATAATAATAATGAAATATATGTTGTACAGATTGTAAAGTCCTCTGAGACGATAAGTTCTGGAGTTCAGCATCCTCTTCTATGTTCACTGCCCCCCTGTCAAAATAAGTAGTAAATAAAGTGAAATCCTTGTCATATTGGTGTCCACATTATGAAGGACGTTTGTTTTTATTGTGAACAGGATATTAGTTGCTCGCCCACAAGGGGAAAATATATATTAAAATATATATAATTGTATATAATGTGAAATATTTCACAGTATAATACTTACTGTTAGCAGGGTGAAACCCTGAAATACAGATGAGAGAAAACAATGTTAGAAAATGATTCACATTTCATTTTGTGCTTCACTATCACAGTCAAATAAATGGATTGAGTTACCAGGAGTACCACACTAAATATGCAGGACGAGACTATCACAGGTATTTATTTGAATTCATCAGAGGAATAAAAACATCTCTGTTCCTCACCGTTATTGTTCCTCCTCCAAATGAAGAGTCCAGCGATGCAGACCGCCAGCAGCAGCAGTCCTACAACAACTCCAATAACAGGACCAGCAGGGAACCCTGCAGAAGAAACTGGGACCAAAACAGAACATTCACACTTTGGGTTCATTCACACTGTGTGCTGTGTGGTTCTGAAAGTGTTTTCAGTGGTAATGCCTCAGTTCTAGATATGACTTTCATTTCAAATCAACATTCAGGCAGTGCTGTCAATCATTATTGGTCAAACAAATGTGTAGTAAATAAAAACCCTGACAAAGAGGTTCACAGCTCATCAGTGGTTTAAGTGGGTACAGTAAACCAGGAGTTCAAGATATAAAAGCTTTATTTAGCGCCATCTATGTGTGAAAAGCCATCAAACTTGGCAGCACCTCTCAGAGTAAATGTCAGCACCGGTCCTCTAAATGTGGTTGCTGTTGCACGTTTTTAAGACTAATGGCTGGTTATGTAATACAGTGGTTCTCAAACTTTAGAATAATCAGGTTGGTGTTCGCGATACCCCAGCTAGGCGTAAACAACTGTTTCTATACACCTCCCCCAGCTGATTTTGAGTGATTATAGTGAATGCTCTGATTAATAAATGTAGGATAAATAATATAAGGCTTTGTTTGTGTGTTTAGTTTGGTTCAGTTTGAACAGCTAGCTCCTAGGCGTTGTCCAATGTGCTCCAGGCACTGTGGATTTCTGATGCGTTTCGTGACTTTTTCTCTCCCCCCGACCCGCCGGAAATGCCCCGTCAGAAACTCACCTGCATGCACACTTTGATTCTCACAAACACACTCAATGAAATCTGTTCTGAGGCAAATTATTTCACTGGTACAGGCGATGTAATGTGAAAACCATTCCCCAGTTTAAAATACTCCATCACTTGTGATTCCAGTCTTACCCCAGTTGGTCCTGATCACTGCTTTGTCCAGTCTGGTGACGATGTCGTCCACCACACCAGAGAGATGAAACACACAGTCGTACCTCCTCCAGTCTTCAGGTGCGACTGATGACAGGTTCAGCTCAACACTCATCTGGAAGGATCCATCGTGGTTGGGGAGGATCTCTCCGTGGTCCACGTCCTCATGAATCTCCTCTCCATCTTTCCTCCAGAACATCATGGCTCTGTCGGGGTAGAAACCTGTAGCGTGGCAGCTGACTGGAGAGGAGGGAGTCTTCTGGAGGAGAGACACTGAGGGACGCTCTGGGGAGAAGGACAGACACAGATGAGTCTGTACTGAGAAACCAGGATGTGTCAGGATATTATGTTCATTGGAATGATACAGTGCCTTAGAAGCACTGAGTCCATGTACAACAGTACATCTTGCCATGTGATCCTACCTGTTCTCTGCAGAGAGCTCCTCCCATAGTGCATATACTTCTTCAGCATGTCAGGACATACGTGGATGAAGTAGTGTTTGTTGTATTCTAATCTAGCTTTGTCATTATCCCATCTACGTTTGGTGATGAAAGCCTGTTGTTTTGGAGCGGTCCATGTCAGCGTCTGCAGGTCCAACACAAGGAAGTCTTCTCCATCATAACCGTACTGATTATAACCAACAACCTCTCCAGTCTCGTCGTCCCACTCACAGCCGCTCATCCTCTGTAAAATGTGGGCATCTGAGAGAGACAGAGACAGAAAAAAGAGACATCTCAGTACAGCCAGCTCCTTTACCATTCTACCTTCTGTTTTAGAGGGGTGGGGTACAGGGGATGTTCAGGGGTAGATAAATAGACGGTAGATGTCACATATAGAAGTGGTGTACATCATCTGAAAGCTGGGAACCTGGAGATTCATTTGAGATGCAGCACTGTGTCAAGTTGTTCTAGTCATAAATCAAATAAAAATGTATTAATAAATGGATGAATAGATTAAAATAAATAGTGAAAGTGTATAAGAGCGTAGAACATTATAATAAAAGTATATGATGGTCATCCCCATGCTCTGTTATGTCTCATAAGTTGTTGCAGCAATTTTTGGGTTGATATCATTTGTTACAGATTTGGTGCTAAATTTAACCTTATTTTACCACTGGAGTATTGATAAAAAAAGATCATTAATCCCTCCAAAATACCACATTAAGACACAAAGACCTTGAGGAACACCATAAAAAAGCCATTCTGTGATTTAGGACAAAAAACTTTTGACATTTGGAGATTTCTGCAGGAATTGCATTTTTCTGCAATTCTGGAAACTGCTCAGAAACCCCCTTATTGTCAATCTAGCTAGGAAAACCATCCATCCTCTGAATGCTCTAGGTCTCTAGTTTGTGGCTGTAAAGTGAGGCTGTGATTATCCTAGAGGTCACCGCAGGTCATTTTATAAAGTCAGGTCAAGTTTCAAAAAAATGGTCTCACTACACTGAAATGTCTCCTATGGGGACTGACATCATCACACATGAATACAGTTGGACTCATTGGATCCACAAGAGTCTCAGCTTTACAGTGATCCCCAATTTATGTAATTCAGGACTGTTTAAGGACCCCAGTATGCAGAAATATTCAAATACACCATTTTAGAATAGGCGGAAATAACAGATTTATACTACATAAAAAAAAACTGCATGTGATTATCATAAAGTGTGCATGTGTAAAGTCAAGGGACCACTTTGAAAATCACCATGACAGTTTTCCCTCGACAAAATTTAGCATAAATTTGCTGCGTTATTTAGCGATCTTCCCGACAAGCTAGTATGACATGGTTGGTAGCAATGGATTCCTTAAATTTTTTAGTTTCATATGATAACAGTATCATCACTCAGTGCAACAACCTCTTAAAGAGGTTAAGGGGTTAACAGATAATATGACATCTTCACCACAGAGACACACACACATTGGCTCAGTGTGTTTATACTGTAAGCTACGTCTCACCTCAGAGGGAGGAAACATTTCACCAGTAAAAAGTTACATATAAACATAAACATACTGTACCTCCAGTTTGGTTTAAGCGCTGCTTCAGGCTGTCCATGCTGAATCTGAAGAACTGCTGGCTACCTAAACACTCCTGAGAATACCACTCCAGGTGTTGCGGCTCATCCTTTGCTAGTTTCCTCACCCAGTCCTGTTTGGGTTCTGGGGTCTTGTTGTTGATGTCACAGTAACCTATCAGCACTTCATCGACCATCGCAGCAACAACAAACTCTGGGAAGTTTGGGACTCCAGAAGTTGCAGTAGAGAAAAATTTCAGGGAGTGTTTCACTGCAAGACAAAGAAGGTTTTGAATTGGATTTTAAACATTCTTGAGGGGTTGATTGATTAACCCATTTGTGCCCACAACTGAAATTATGAGGTTTGGACATGACTCAGCACAAATTTGAAGACATTTTCAAAATCAGTCAAACCGTTTGGCTGAAAAGTGAGTTTTTCTTATCATACTAAATATAGTCTTTGGGCACATGGGCCTACTGTTTTTGCACTGCTTTATATTTTAGGTAAAAACAGTAGTCACGTGTCCTCAGATGAAATATACAGTAGTATGATAAGAAAATGTCTGTATCTCAGAAACTACAAAGGGCACAATCAAGTATTTGGTATTTATGAACTCATACAACGTTGAATATCAAAGATATGCACACATATGCCGTGTAAAAAGTGTGATTTTTCATGTGATCTTTCAAAGTTGTACTGTTAGATACTTGCCCAAAGTATGTCCGTACCAATTTTCAAATCTTTTAACCAATCAGAACAAATGTGTCCTTATCATACTAAATATAGTCTTTGGGCACAAATGGGTTAATTGGTTGTCAATTCCCCAAAAAAGGAGAATTTTAATATATGTTGAATTACTCTGAGCTACAAAAGAATATGTTATAGACCCATTCTCATTACTGATAGATATATAGATAGATAGATAGATAGATAGATAGATAGATGTACTTTATTGATCCCAAATTGGGAGATTCTTCTGTAACAGCAGCAGGCTATCCAGGCAATGCACAGGGACCGTAAATATACAATAAATATACATATCAACACTAGAGGTAATATCTATAGGATACACAATATAAAGAATATATTGGAATACACCATAAATATACCAGACTACTACAACTAGCTTAGAAAATATAAAATGTGAACATAGAAAAACAATACATACTATATACAACGGCAAAGTGTGAAATGAAATACTATGTATTAACAAAGAGGACCTGAGCTTGAGGAAACCTAGTAAATGTGTTGGAATTGCTGTAATATATCATTTTGATTTAATTGTCATTCTACATAAACAATAATATTGGAGGACAGCATGTCCTCTCTATGATCACAGCATTTCCCACAGCACAGAGGGTATGTCTCCTAGCAACAGTCAAGGTTTCCTCTATCACGTTTATGACGACGTTATTGATATATTATTGCCTAAACTAAAGCATATATACAGTTTATGTGTCGTTCTGTGACACAATTGCGTGTAAGTCTATATAAAAACTGTAAAGAAGATTCCATATCCTTTCATGCATTTTCTACCTCAGTTTATGTGGTTTGAATATCTATGCCTTAGTTTATATCTTTAATTATCGTTTTGCTAAGTGCATTTCTATTGGCTGAGTAGCCTGTCAATCAATCCTTCGTAGCAGAGGTAAATCGTCTCCTTTTTCTGTTGCTCCAGAGAGTTCCGTGACAAGTGAGCTGTAGTTGAGCTACAACGTAATAAGTACTGCATAGTTTGGACATTTTAGACAGTGAGAGCCTGTGTGCGTCAATTGAGAAGTAAGTTTCCTTTTTGCTATTTGAAGATATAAGTCTTAAAGGTCCCATATCGTGCTCATTTTCAGGTTCATACTTGTATTTTATGTTTCTACTAGAACATGTTCACATGCTGTAATATTAAAAAAAAATGTTATGTTCCTCATACTGTCTGCTTGAATATGCCTGTATTTACCCTCTGTCAGAAATGCTCCGTTTTCGTGCATTTCAACAGAATTGCAAAAGAATTGCAACAGAATTGCAACAGAATTGCATTGCCTGGCAACCGTTTGGGTCCATGTTTACTTCCTGTCAGCTGATGTCATTCACATACACTGCAACCAGAAATAATGGTCAAAATATTGTATATTTGTGACATCACAAATGGACAGAAATCCTATCGGCTTGTTTCAAACGCACAATTTCTGAATACGGGCTGTGTGTGTATTTCTCTGTATATTGAGCGCTTCCATACTTTCACAGTATTTATAAAGCACTTAAACCTGCTTTATAATATAAAAGACATGAAAATCTCACTTTTTACAATATGGTACCTTTAAGTTGTTACATGAGGGATGCATACTTGTTAGCCGTGCTCGTTAAAGAGTTAGCTCTGTATTTACTGTGTTTTATGTTTCATGCCATGCGTAGCAATGCTGTACGTAGTGTTACGGAGTGAAATGGTGATGTTTACATGTCTAGAGGGCGTTCGTAACGAGGCACTGCTCTCGTGTGCCGTTCATTGCACACAGACAAGCAGCAAGTGTAGTACTAGATAAGAGGGGCGCTGCCCAGTAGAACCATGTGTTCATAAGAGATAGTGCATAAGAGATATTGAATGTTATTTTAATTTATTAGCTATAATGTTGTTTGTCTTGTTATTTGACAGCACTGTGTAAGAGTATTACGGATCACAGTATATCCTGTATATGGTAGTAATGTTAGTTATATGGTGAAATTGTATACATAATGCTGTATTCTGTAGAGCGTTGTATGTAATGATTCCCATACAATCAATATCCATTAAAGTCCTTTATTTATGCGGTTACAGAACCACACACTAACGGACACAAATGGTGCACCATGCGTGAAGTTTACAATAAGACAAATCCATCTCAAGAGCATTTTTACTTATGTCCCACGGTTATTCCCCTATCCTACCAGCAAAGTAGTAGTCAAGAGTAGGTCGCCTTGTCCGATTTATTGTGACATTATTGTAAGTTCAGTGTGACAAAGTGAAAGGGGTTCCTCGATGTCGCACTATAAAGTGACTAAATCAAACAAGTTTTGCAGCAACAAGAATAACAAGAAATAACAGTGAGAATCACAATATGATCTTACCTGTAGATGCAACGTGACAGAAGAGGAGCAAGTTGAGCAAAATGAGTAACTTCATCTTGTTTGGAGTAGTAAGAGAGAGAGAGAGAGAGCTAGAGCCAGCCGACTAGCAGATATTTCAACGCGGGTCAGGTTCCTGGAGGGAGGGAGTTATGACGTCCAGTTGAGGGGCTGATATTATCAACGGCTGATAAGCGAGTTACATTTTTCTGAAAGATCAAATTCTTTTGAAATTTACTCTCTTTAAAAGAATTATAATTATTATAACCTTATTTTTTTTTTTAACTTAATATCCACAAAAAAATATGTTGAGCAAAATGTCACAGTTGCCTTGTAGTTCCCTCTAATTTGCAGTTTTCAGTAGCTTTACCTGCCGTCTACTTAAAGTGGGACATTATAACACTTTTAGTTATGACAACTTTAAATCAAGTATTAATACATGACATAATGTTACCCAAAGTACAACATCTTTAAACAAGAACAAAAAGCATGCATGACAACTCCATGTAAATAAAGTTAAAATAAAAATAAAAGTTAAAAATAAAAAATAAATTATAAAAAATATCCATTTATAACAGTGTGTGTGCATCTCAATATCTTCACATTATTGTAATTGGATGTGTTTCTGTTGTTTGAGGTTTGCAGAATAATAGAGCTAGAGTAAAATAAATACCATAATTAACAATCTATGTGCATTATTCCATTATTAATAAATCCAGCAATGAAAGTGAGTATTTTGTGAGTATTTATCTGTGTTGAAAGAGTTGGTGTTGTCGTTAGCCAAAGCCTATGGAGGCAAGATTTCTCCCATGATGCATTGGTTTCTTCTTTTTCTTTTTCTTCTTCGGTTGGCAAGACTGGTTTAGAGACGTGGTAATGAAAGATCATGCTGTTTTCCCCTCCCTCTTGCCTGAATTAGGTGATTTCTCTTGGATGCATTGGGTCGACTATGTCGATTTTTTTTTTAATAGATTTTATTTTAAATCTGTTAATACAATAAACAATCAACCCTTTACATAGATAAATACACATGAAAGAAATGAAGGGACACTAAATGAAAATAAATAGATACAAAAATAAAAATAAATAAAGCAACATAAAGCATGCCAGGGTCAATATAAATAAATAAAATATAGAGTAATTTAAGTAAAAACATTAGATTAGGAGCACAGGCTCAGCCTTTTTTTTCTTAAGTTACTGTCTTTTTATATAGTTACATTTCTGTGTGACATCACTGACATGATTGTGCATTACAGTGTTGAGATTCTATATGAATTATTACTAAAGAAGACCAGGCGGATATCCAGGACTTTAATTAAGCTACCAGCAGAGGGAGACAAACACTAGTTTTTAGGAAGCTGGTCCACAGAAGAGACTAGAGGTGATGCACAGTGATCTCACACACCTACAGTATATCACCATTCACTTTAAGAGTCGTCCCTTTCAAAATGTTGAACTTCACCTTTCAAGTATTCAAGTATAGGATCCACGGTTTTACTTGGCTGGCTACATTTAGAGAACATGTGAGGGTCAGTCTGTCCTCCAGCAGGGAGCAGTCTGGTGATATGAAAAGTAAAAAAAAGTGTATTCAGTCTTTGTGGATAATAAAGTGAAGGTGTGAACTAACCACAGATACAGGAGGTCAGGATGATGAGCAGCAGGATGCTGCAGATCATCTTTTCCCTGTGAGAGGAGACAGAAACACAAGTTCAGTTATTACATGTATGAGAGATGATCTATAGTCTTCATGTAGTCATTATAAAACCTGATCCTGTTTAGGATTACAACTGACTGATGTCAGATTATATATACAGTGGAGGAAATAAGTATTTGATCCCTTGCTGATTTTGTAAGTTTGCCCACTTACAAAGAAAAGAACGGTCTATAATTTTAATGGTAGGTTTACTTTAACAGTGAGAGACAGAATATAAAAAAAAAATCCAGAAAATCACATCATATAAAAGTTAAAAATTGATTTGCATTTGATTGTGGGAAATAAGTATTTGATCCCCTAGCAAAACATGACTCAGTACTTGGTGGAGAAACGTTGTTGGCAAGCACAGAGGTCAGACGTTTCTTGTAGTTGGTCACCAGGTTTGCGCACATCTCAGGGGGGATTTTGGTCGACTCCTCTTTGCAGATCATCTCCAAATCCTTAAGGTTTCGAGGCTGTCGCTTGGCAACTCGAAGCTTCAGCTCCCTCCACAGATTTTCTATGGAATTAAGGTCCGGAGACTGGCTAGGCCACTCCATGACCTTAATGTGTTTCTTCTTGAGCCACTCCTTTGTTGCCTTGGCCGTATGTTTTGGGTCATTGTCGTGCTGGAAGACCCATCCACGACCCATTTTCAGTGTCCTGGCTGAGGGAAGGAGGTTGTCGGCCAACATTTCACGGTACATGGCCCCGTCCATCCTCCCTTCGATGCGGTGAAGTCGTCCTGTCCCCGTAGCAGAGAAACACCCCCAAATCATAATGTTTCCACCTCCATGCTTGATGGTGGGGATGGTGTTCTTTGGGTTATAGTCAGCATTTCTCTTCCTCCAAACACGGCGAGTCGAGCTGATGCCAAAGAGCTTGATTTTGGTCTCATCTGACCACATCACCTTCTCCCAAGCCTTCTCTGAATCATTCAGGTGTTCATTGGAAAACAGACGGGCCTGTACATGTTCCTTCTTGAGCAGGGGGACATTGCGGGCGCTGCAGGATTTTAATCCATTATGGTATAGTGTGTTACAAATGGTTTTCTTGGTGATTGTGGTCCCAGCTGTCTTGCGATCATTAAGAAGTTCCTCCCGTGTAGTTCTGGGCTGATCCCTCACCTTTCTCATGATCATCGATATCCCACGAGACGAGATCTTGCGTGGAGCCCCAGACAGAGGGCGATTGATGGTCATTTTGTGTTTCTTCCATTTCCGAATAATGGCACCAACAGTTGTCTCCTTCTCACCAAGCTGCTTGCTGATGGTCTTGTAGCCGATTCCAGTCTTGTGCAGGTCTGCAATCTTGTCCCTGACGTCCTTAGACAGCCCTTTGGTCTTGCCCATGGTGGAGAGGTTGGAATCTGATTGTGGACAGGTGTCTTTTATACAGGTAACGAGTTGAGGCAGTTGTCTTTTATACAGGTCACGAGTTGAGATTCGGAGTACTTTCTTAAAGCGAGAGGACTAATCTAATCGGTCTGTGGGGGGCAGAATTCTTGCTGGTTGCTAGGGGATCAAATACTTATTTCCCACAATAAAATACAAATCAATTTATAACTTTTATATGATGTGATTTTCTGGATTTTTTTTTATATTCTGTCTCTCACTGTTAAAATAAACCTACCATTAAAATTATAGACCGTTCTTTTCTTTGTAAGTGGGCAAACTTACAAAATCGGCAAGGGATCAAATACTTATTTCCTCCACTGTATATATATATATATATTGAAATATTTCACAGTATAATACTTACTGTTAGCAGGGCGAAACCCGGAAATACAGATGAGAGAAAACCATATTAGAAAATGATTCATATTTCAGAATTTATGAAAGCAGAAAAATTAAAAACAGCACTTTGTGCTTCACTATCACAGTCAAATAAATGAATTAAGTTACCAGAAGTACCACACTAAATATGCAGGACGAGACTATCACAAGTATTTATTTTAATTCATCAGAGGAATAAAAACATCTCTGTTCCTCACCGTTATTGTTCCTCCTCCAGATGAAGAGTCCAGCGATGCAGACCGCCAGCAGCAGCAGCAGCAGTCCTACAACAACTCCAATAACAGGACCAGCAGGGAACCCTGCAGGAGGAACTGGAACCAAAACAGAACATTCCCTCTTTGGGTTCATTCACACTGTGTGCTGTGTGGTTCTGAAAGTGTTTTGCCTTTATGGCATCAGTGCTTCAAATTCTCTAGAAATGCTGCACTGTGCAGTAAATATGTATAGTAGATATGAGCCGAAGACACAATTATAGACAGGTTGTTAGAAAAATCTCCTTTATCAGAATAATGTTTTTTTTCCCCCAACAGTCAGAGGCATCATGTTTCCATGTCTCTGTGGTTCCTCCTCATGGACTGAAGGAAGAATTGAAGTAGTCCAAGTTGGCCAAAAGATGGCGCTCACACCAAAATAGTGACGTCACAGTAACCCATGGCAGACCTGTGGTGATTAACAGCAGTTCTTAACAACAAATAACACATTTCCAAATGGAGTTTCATGATCAAGCAGCACCATCTGTAACTAAAGACAGAAAAAGAGAGATTGTCTGAGTGTTAGATGTTTGTTCATCACATATAAACAAAGCATTATGATTAGAAAACGATTGTGTTTAGCTCTTGCCTCTTGTTGAAGCTACTGTCAGTGGTTTGATGCAACAGACACAACCTCTGTGTTTACCCATAGACATTAAATTCATTGAATACATCTGCTAGATCATATTTGTCTGATAGATCCTGGGTCTGAAATTAACCTTTTTCCTCACCTGCCACTTCGGCAGGTCACTGAACATTTCTACCGGCCACTCAATTATTTTTGTCTGCCACTTCTGAAATCTAGGAAGAACGCTTTAAAATGGTAAACACTGAGTCAGTGGTACCAGACCGTAGAATTATGGACTATATCATGTAACCTTGATCCATGACTACTGTTAATTTAATTTAGGCTTTAGAATTGCTTTTTTTAAAAATAATATTTCTTAATATAAGGAAAACCTGTCTGCTATGGTGGCAGGTGACCTGAATTTATTTACCTGCCACAGCCAACATTTACTCTGTATTTGGCAGGTGGCAGGTGCTAATTTCATTCCCTGCCCAGATCCATGAAATATACAAACAATCAAAGGTAAACTCTGCACTAATGTTGAGATTACAGGCTACACTGTTTTTGCAGTTCATATACAAGAAATGGATGTTTTTGGTACGTACAGGAAATCCCAGGTAGCACACATCACAGGACCCGGCAGCCTTGTCGTCACACTCAGTTTGGCCTTGGACAGACGCTCCACAGCAAAACCTGTAGAGGGAAAAAATACATAAATATAAAGCTTTGGAAGAGCTGTAGAACAAAGAGGACACTACTGAACAGCCAGTCAGCATCAACAGATTCAGAAAGCTTACAACACTGTTAGAATGAGAGGTGTGTTGTGTGTCTCATCTTCCAGCCTCACTGACCTCATGTTCTTGTGTAGTCTCCCACAGACTCCAGCACTTCATCAACAGATTTAGAGGATGAGCCAGCACCTTCCAGCCCAGGAGAGAAAGCTCTTACTGTCTGCTGGCCAGCCCACACCAGTCCTCACTTCAGCTGAATTAAGCAGAGCAAAGCAAATTCAGTCACAAATATATATGACAGAAATAAATCAGACATTCACCTCCAGCTGACATTAGGACTGTTGTCTCATGTGGTGTGTAACAGGAGATATGAGCTGAAGCTTTCTCAGGGACTCTGTCAAAAATATAAAAGTTAACATATTAGAGGATCATTTATCTAGTTAGCAACACCCAAAACACCAAGCTAATGGTACACCTAATCATTTTACTTACATTTGTGTCTAAAGTTAACTCAACCTTATTGTAACATCAATACAATTTGATTTCATTGAACTTGTTAGCTGCTAGTTAATCTCCATAATACGTTAGCACACCTAAAGTAACTTAAGAGAGCGTTGAATAAATAAAGTCAAGCTAAATATTGCTGAGTCAACGTTTCTGTTCCAAAACCAAAGCCAGCCATCAGTTTTATTGTTTGCAATATCAGACACATCATCTTTAATACAACACGTACATATCATGTTTTAAACACGATATTATGTTCGATATGAACATCAACAAGCTAACATTAGCTTATATTGATTATCTAACAGTAACGAATGTTAGCTAGCTCTTATCTGATGTTACAGAAGCAAACGTTTTGTAAGGATGTAACGTTAACTTGAACAGTTGATAATGTGTAAAACGCTTAAAGGAAAACGTGATATGAAAGTACTAGTTTATAATCATGACTTTATAATTGATTGAATCATATCGAAGGACAGACCGGTGATCCAGGAACCGGAAGCAGTAATGTTAACGTATTTAACAGTTTTTCACCAAAACAAACGTAACGTTAGCTTAACGTTACTCCTCGTAGATCATTAACGTTTGAAAATAAAACGACTCGTTGAAATGGGTTGAGAAATGTAGACGTTATAGTGCTTTTTATCCAGAAAAACAGAGCTCCTCCATTCACTTGTATTTGTTTACAGGTCAGTTTTGCCCTGTCCAATATGGCGCCCACGTTGACGTCTGCTCCAGGAGTCAATGCGGCGTCTACGTATATGTCTATGGAGGACACTGTTAAACAGAGACTCACTGCTGACACCAGGTGGATCCCCCCCCCCAGGACACGGAGCGTACTAATAAGGTAAGTAGCTAACGCTAAACTATGCTGTCATAATAAGCTTTATTTTTACAGTTGCCTAGTAAAATGATACCGGTCATAGATAACGTATTTAATTGCTTTGGATGCTGTTTTCTGAAATGTGTGATTATGGCAAGCCAAGTTAGCTCACCTTACAGCACATTAGCATTAGCTAACATAGCGTTAGATTTGAGATAAAGTTAACAAACCCCCAGTTGGACGGGATTTATTTCTGTCTGTGAGGCGGGGTGATTTTAACATTAGTTAACGTTTTCTAATATTTTATAGATCAAACAACTAATCGATTAATCAAGAAAATTATTGACAGATTAATCGACAATGAAAATGATCGTTAGTTGCAGCCCGAGTTAAGTGTTTTATTTTTTGTCAAACAACTTTGTTCCTTTTCGAGTAGCTGCAAAAATAAATCATGCTGACACAAATATTTTTGGGCTTTCTGCATACATATATATGAATATAAAGTACTATACTTGTACTTGTATCATTTTACTTAAATAGAGATTTGAAAACAGGAATTTTGTCATTCCATTTGTTGTATTTCTACTTTTACTGAACTAAAAGATGTGAATACTTTTTCCACCACATTCAGCATGTTGGTCTCGATTCAGTATTAAATCAGCAACTTGACTTTTTCCATGTGGTTTACTGGAGACAATCCATATGCAGTGGGACTATGTGACCCTAATGTTTGAGAAATCCATAGACAAAGTCTGTAAGTGATGTAACTAAATAGTACTGATTACAGTTTAGTGAGTCAAGACGTTTCTTGCTGCAGTCTGCAAAAGTGGATGAAAAAAATAAAAAGATGGATTTAATCCAAGATTTTAAAGATAGTCCTAATTTGAATTGATGTAATGGAAATTTGGAGAGAGGAAGTAAAGAACAGCATTGCCCTCTGCTGGTCTGTTAAAGTGATTACTAAAAAAGAACAACTACAATGTGACAGAAGAGCAGAACTTTGAGGTGTGACATGAAAATAAAAATAAATCTATCTTAGAGCTGCAACGATTAAGTGATTAGTTGTCAACTATAATCGATTAATCGGTTTGAGTCATTTTTGTAACAATGAAAAAGGTCTAAATTCTCTGATTCCAGCTTCTTAAATGTGAATATTTTCTGGTTTCTTTCCTCCTCTATGACAGTAAACTGAATATCTTTGAGTTGTGGACAAAACAAGACATCTGAGGACGTTATCTTGGGCACTGATTGACATTTTTCACTAATTTCTGACATTTTATAGACCAAACAACTAATCAAGAAAATAATCGACAATGAAAATAATTGTTAGTTGCAGCCCTACTGTAATCTATCTAGATCTCTCCTCACAGACTATGAATAAAAAAAACGACACGATTCAGGTTTCTTTGTACAAAGGTGGAAATTAATTTATTACATTTACTCAAGTACTTAAATCCAGTTTTGAGGTTCATATACTTTACTTGAGTATTTCCATTTTTTGCTAATTTATACTTGAATAATATACATTTTACTCCATCAGTTATTTACAACTATAGTTAGCATTCAGATTAAGACTTTACATACAAAAACACATACACTGAAAGCTTTTACTTCATTTGGAGTATTTTTTATTGCTAATTTTACTTAAGAATTAAGGTCTCAATTGTAAAATAGATTTTTGATCTCACTTCCAGGAATATAAAAATAATAATAAAAACAATAATAATAATGAAATATATGTTGTACAGATTGTAAAGTCCTCTGAGACGATAAGTTCTGGAGTTCAGCATCCTCTTCTATGTTCACTGCCCCGCTGTCAAAATAAGTAGTAAATAAAGTGAAATCCTTGTCATATTGGAGTCCACATTATGCAGGACGTTTGTTTTTATGGTGAACAGGATATTAGTTGCTCACCCACAAGGGGAAAAATATATATTAAAATATATATAATGTGAAACATTTCACAGTATAATACTTACTGTTAGCAGGGCGAAACCCTGAAATACAGATGAGAGGAAACAATGTTAGAAAATGATTCACATTTCATTTTGTGCTTCACTATCACTTGTCAAATAAATGGATTGAGTTACCAGAAGTACCACACTAAATATGCAGGACGAGACTATCACAGGTATTTATTTGAATTCATCAGAGGAATAAAAACATCTCTGTTCCTCACCGTTATTGTTCCTCCTCCAGATGAAGAGTCCAGCAATGCAGACCGCCAGCAGCAGCAGCAGCAGTCCTACAACAACTCCAATAACAGGACCAGCAGGGAACCCTGCAGGGGGAACTGGAACCAAAACAGATCATTCACACTTTGGGTTCATTCATACTGTGTGCTGTGTGGTTCTGAAAGTGTTTTCAGTGGTAATGCCTCAGTTCTGGATATGACTTTCATTTCAAATCAACATTCAGGCAGTGCTGTCAATCATTATTGGTCAAACAAATGTATAGTAAATAAAAACCCTGACAAAGAGATTCACAGCTTATCAGTGGTTTAAGTGGATAAAGTAAACCAGGAGTTCAAGATATAAAAGCTTTATTTAGCGCCATCTATGTATGAAAAGCCATCAAACTTGGCAGCACCTCTCAGAGTAAATGTCAGCACCGGTCCTCTAAATGTGGTTGCTGTTGCACGTTTTTAAGACTTATGGCTGGTTATGTAATACAGTGGTTCTCAATCTTTAGAATAATCAGGTTGGTGTTCGCGACAACCACTGATGTAATAAACCATAACTTGGAAAATTTCACAGCTAGTCCCACTGTAGACAAATAGTAATATATCAAAAACTTTGTACCTGTAGCTGACGGGTTAAGACGCTGACCACGAACCATAATGACCCCAGTTTGAGAGCAACAGATCTTTGTTGGGTCTTTCTCCCTCGTTTCCTGTCATCTCAATACTGTCTCCAGTAAAGGCACAAACTGTCACTGCTCTACTTTGTTTTATGTGAGTTTATATGGCTTTTTTTAAGCATTTCTTTTTACATTTGAATTATGTGTTACGTTTTTCTGAAAAGACAGTTGAAGTTAACATTTTGGCACTATACACACTAGTTTCTAATAAGTTCTTCCTTAATTATGGTCTAACTGTCCACCAAATGTTACAGGAATCTGTTGCAAATAAATTAACAAATATACAAGTATATTCCAGTCTTACCCCAGTTGGTCCTGATCACTGCTTTGTCCAGTCTGGTGACGATGTCGTCCACCACACCAGAGAGATGAAACACACAGTCGTACCTCCTCCAGTCTTCAGGTGTGACTGATGACAGGTTCAGCTCAATACTCATCTGGAAGGTTCCATCGTGGTTGGGGAGAATCTCTCCGTGGTCCACGTCCTCATGAATCTCCTCTCCATCTTTCCTCCAGAACATCATGGCTCTGTCGGGGTAGAAACCTGTAGCGTGGCAGCTGACTGGAGAGGAGGGAGTCTTCTGGAGGAGAGACACTGAGGGACGCTCTGGGGAGAGGGACAGACACAGATGAGTCTGTACTGAGACACCAGGATGTGTCAGGATATTATGTTCATTGGAATGATACAGAGCCTTAGAAGCACTGAGTCCATGTACAACAGTACATCTTGCCATGTGATCCTACCTGTTCTCTGCAGAGAGCTCCTCCCATAGTGTAGGTACTTCCTCAGCCATTCAGGATATATGTTGATGAAGTAGTGTTTGTCGTTTTCTAATCTAGCTTTGTCATTATCCCATCGAAATTTAGTGATGAAAGCCTGTTGTTTTGGAGTGGTCCATGTCAGCGTCTGCAGGTCCAACACAAGGAAGTCTTCTCCATCATAACCGTACTGACTAAAACCAACAACCTCTCCAGTCTCGTCGTCCCACTCACAGTCGTTCATCCTCTGAAAAATGTGGGCATCTGAGAGAGACAGAGACAGAAAAAAGAGACATCTCAGTACAGCCAGCTCCTTTACCATTCTACCTTCTGTTTTAGAGGGGTGGGGTACAGGGGATGTTCAGGGGTAGATAAATAGTCAAAAGTAGATGTCACATAGAAGTGGTGTACATCATCTGAAAGCTGGGAACCTGGAGATTCATTTGAGATGCAGCACTGTGTCAAGTTGTTATAGTCATAAATCAGAATTAAAATGTATTAATAAATGGATGAATAGATTTAAATAAATAGTAAAAGTATACAAGAGCATAGAACATTATGATAGAAGTATATAATGGTCATCCCCATGCTCTATTATGTCTCATAAGTTGTTACAGCAATTTTTGGGTTGATACCATTTGTTACAGATTTGGTGATAAATTTAACCATTTTTTACTGCTGGAGTATTGATAAAAATGATCAATAATCTCTTCAAAATACCACATTAAGGCACCAAGACCTTGAGGAACACCACAGAAAAAGCCATGCTGTGATTTGGTATCAAAATCTTTTGACATTTGGAGATTTCTGTAAGAATTGTATTTTTCGGCGATTTGTTGGCGAGCACTTCTGTTGTGTAAACTGCTCAGAAACCCCCTTCAATCTTGTCAATCTAGTTAGGAAAGCCATCCATCCTCTGAATGCTCTAGCTCTTTAGTTTGTGGCTGTAAAGTTTCATGATGCTGTGATTATCCTAGAGGTCACCACAGGTCATTTCATACAGTGAAAAAATGGTCTCACTACACTGAAATGTCTCCTATGGGGACTAACATCATCACACATGAACACAGTTGGGCTCATTGGATCCACAAGAGTCTCCACTTTACAGTGATACACAATTTATGTAATTCAAGACTGTTTCAGGACCCCAGTATGCAGAAATATTCAAATACACCATTTTAGAATATGCGGAAATAACAGGATTATACTACATTAAAAAAACTGCATGTGATTATCATAAAGTGTGCATTTGTAAGGTCAAGGGACTCCTTTGAAAATCGCCATGGCAATATTTCCTCGTCAAATTTAGCGTAACTTTGCAGCGTTATTTAGCGATCTTCCCGACAAGCTAGTATGACATGGTTGGTAGCAATGGATTCCTTAGATTTTCTAGTTTCATATGATAACAGTATCATCACTCAGTGCAACAACCTCTTAAAGAGGTTAAGGGGTTAACAGATAATATGACATCATCACCACAGAGACACACACACATTGGCTCAGTGTGTTTATACTGTAAGCTATGTCTCACCTCAGAGGGAGGAAACATTTCACCAGTAAAAAGTTACATATGAACATAAACATACTGTACCTCCAGTTTGGTTTAAGCGCTGCTTCAGGCTGTCCAAGTTGGCTCTGAAGAATTGCTGGCTACCTAAACACTTCAGAGAATACGACTTCAGGTGTTGTTGCTCATCCTTTGCTAGTTTCCTCATCCAGTCCTGTTTGAGTTCAAGGGTCTTGATGTTGCTGTCATAGTAACCCACCTGCACTTCATCGGTCATCACGGTAGCCACAAACTCTGGGAAGTTTGGGACTCCAGAAGTTGCAGTAATGATATGTTTCAGGGAGTGTTTCACTGCAAGACATAGAAGGTTTTGAATCGGATTTTAAACATTTTTGAGGGGTTGATTGATTAACCCATTTGTGCCCACAACTGAAACTTTGAATTTTGGACTTACCTCAGCACAAATTTTAAGAAATTTTCAAAATCGGTCAAACCGTTTGGCTGAAAAGTGAGTTTTTCTTATCATACTTTATCTAGCCTTTGGGCACATGGGCCTACCCTTTTTTGCAGTCCTTTATATTTTAGGTAAAAACAGTCACGTGACCTCAGATGAAATATACAGTAGTATGATAAGAAAATGGCTGTATCTCAGAAACTACAAAGGGCACAATCAAGTATTTGGTATCTATGAACTCATACAAAGTTGAATATCAAAGATATGCACACACACACATATATATATACTGGAAAAACAAAGTTCGGAAACTTGTGTTTGGTGGATTATTTCTCTGTTGTTACAATGCTAATCGGCATTGTATTTTACATGGTTGGAAAGCCTGTTTATTTACCTTCACAATGATGTCCAACTTGTAAGGATCATGCATTTGTGGGATGAGCAGCACAGCTGATTATGTGGGTAGCGCCCAAGAAAAATTTGCCAAAATGCTCTGCCAATGGTAAACAGTGTATTCTCATAAGGCTACCAGGAAGCCTGCAATGACTGCCCTTCACCGTCAGGCCCGTTTGCGCTGGTGTCGACAACACAGACAATGGAACCTGAACATGTGGGGGAATGTCATGTTCAGTGATGAGTCCAGGTTCTATCTGCGAAAGTTGAATGGCAGGATCAAAGTATGGAGACGACGCGGAGAATGCTATGCTGATTGTTGCACCAATCGAGTAACAGCTTTTGGTGGTTGGCATCGCCCTCACTGGCAAAACAAGATTTTTCATCAATGAAGGCCATCTCAATGCACTGAGATATCGGGATGAGATTCTGCAGCCAGTGGCAATACCATATCTCCACAATCTGGCACCTAACTTCATCCTCCAAGATGACAACGCTCGCTCCCACAGAGCCAGGGTTATCACAGACTACCTCCACAATGTGGGAGTAGAGAGAATGGAACGGCCTGCCAAGAGTCCAGACCTCAACCCAATTCAACACTTGTGGGATCAGCTTGGGCGTGCTGTACATGTTAGAGTGACCAACACAACCACGCTGGCTGACCTGCAACCAATCCTGGTTGAGGAAAGGAACGCCATCCCACAGCAACGAGTGACCAGGTTGGTGACCAGCATGAGGAGGAGGTGCCAGGCTGTTGTGGCTGCGTATGGATCTTCCACCGCTACTGAGGCACCCTGACATATTGTAATAAATGAATAAAGTGTAAAATTGTCTTGTTTGTTCCTTGTTACTGATAGAGAGTTCAATCATCTAATCCACCAAACAACTCAAAACAAGAGTCAATACCAACAGGAGAATACACTGTTTACTATTGACAGAGCATTTTGGCAAATTTTTCTTGGGCGCTACCCACATAATCAGCTGTGCTGCTCATCCCACAAATGCATGATCCTTACAAGTTGGACATCATTGCGAAGGTAAATAAACAGGCTTTCCAACGATGTAAAATACAATGCCAATTAGCATTGTAACAACAGAGAAATAATCCATCAAACACAAGTTTCCGAACTTTGCTTTTCCAGTTTATATATATATATATATATATATATAAAATAATATAATATTTAAATTGAAATCTTGTGCATTGAGCAATGAGTAATGTAGATGGCCAGTATACAATCATTATTATTTTTTATTGTAGGCCTACTAACAGCAGAAATTTGCTCTTTTGCAGCTCAGTGAGACAAAGTGAAAGTGATTCCACGATGTAGCACTAAAAAGTGACTAAATCAAACAAGTTTTTGCAGCAACAAGAATAACAGGAAATAACGTTGAAATGTGCAATATGATCTTACCTGTAGATACATCGCGACAGAAGAGGAGCAAAATGAGGAACTTCATCTTGTTCTGATTAGTAAGAGTGAGAGAGATAGAGATTCATCCCCTGCAGAGCCGCAGAGCCACTCGCAGACACACAGTTGTAGATGTACGCATGCGTCAGTTTAAACAACTGGCGGGACAGCGAACTGTACAGTGTGTGTGTGAGGAAGCATCGAGCGAGGAGACACGAGAGCGACTTCGTAAATTCGTGCGCCTGGTTTGATAGCTCAGGGCTTATGCCCTTTTCTATAGGAGCTCTTTACACTACATGTCAGCATTCACCCGTTCACAGACTGATGGAAGAGGCTGCTAAGGAGCCAACTTTGCCCATCAGGATCTAATCTTAATACTCATTCACTCACCGATGGCTCAGCCTTTTGGAGCACTTTGGGGTTAAGCAGTGGCGGCTGGTGGAAAGTTTTCTAGGTCGGGCTGTGCCACATCCAATCAATATCAGCAAACATCCCGGTATGATTTAATGCAAAAAACGTGAAAGTATCGAAAACACACATTACTACTTTGCAGTTAAATAATCAACAATTATTTGATTCCAACAGGAGCAGTAAAGAATGCTTAGGAAAACACAACAGTATAACATGTACTCAGTGGTGGAAAGTAACTAAGTACATTTACTCAAGTACAATTTTGAGGTACTTGTACTTTACTTGAGTATTTCCATGTTCTGATACTTTGTACTTCTCCTCCACTACATCTCAGAGGGAACTATTGTACTTTTTACTCCACTACATTGATTTAATAACTTTAGTTACTTTACAGATTCAGATTATTAATACAAAATATAATCAACTAATAAATGATATATTATTATAGATTAAACTACCCAGCAGTAGATAAAGTCATTAAAATGAGCTCCACCTTTACCAGCTGCAACATTAAAGTGATGAATACATTAATGCATCAATAAGTACAATCCAATAATATACATTATTCTGCATAATGTATACTTTTATGTTTGGTACTTTAAAGCTGAAGTAGGCGAGATTGGAGCAAATATGATTAAAAAAAGTTATTTTTATAAAACAGTCACTATATCGTGACAGTAGTACATGAAACAGGTAACCTGAAAAAAATCATGTTCCTCTGTGTCCTCCGGTGCTCCTAACGGCATCTGCAAGATTTCACAGACCGGAGGAAAACAAGCAGTAAGAGTTGATCTGAGGTCTGCTGTCCAGCTGCCGTCTATGAGAGCCGGCTGTCAATCACTCGTGAACTCCGACCAAACGGTCAAACTAGGCAGCGTTGATCAAATATGAATCAATATTCTGTTACGTTAATGACCATTTCTCTCGTCAAATGTTTTCAGAATCATCTGGTAGTGCACGGTTTAGCTGTAAAATGAGAAAGTTTGTTACGCCACCGTCGCCATTGTGAAATCTGGTGAAGGAACGCCAACTTCTGGTCACATGACCGGAGCACAGCCAATAGGAACGCTCTCTCAATGAAATGACCTGTGATTGGTCAAAGTCTCCCGTCACGGGCTAGACGCTCTAAAGCCTGACGAGCTTGGGGTGATAAAATATTCGCCCCTCTCGTATTAGATTTGAGGACGCTGATTGGCTAAATTTAATGTCAATCGTTCAGAGCTTGAATCAGCTATTGGCTAAGCTGCTACACAGACCCGCCTGCTGTGGGCGATTTCTCCATCGCCCCAGAGCTGAACTACAGACAGACACACAGGCAGAGGGGAGTCAGACAGGCAGAGGGGAGTCAGACAGACAGAGGGGAGTCAGACAGACAGAGGGGAGTCAGGGGACGTGCAGGAAAACCATGTTTTGCACAGATGATTTTCTATCATATTTTACACATATTACTGGATGCATTCCATATTTTAAACACACAAATATTGACAATTTGTATAATTTATTATTATTATTATTATTATTATTAATAGTAGTAGTAATGTTTTTTTTGTGTGTGGCTGTCTGGCTCAGGGGGGGGGCGC
This sequence comes from Sebastes umbrosus, assembly GCF_015220745.1. Classification (NCBI taxonomy): domain Eukaryota; kingdom Metazoa; phylum Chordata; class Actinopteri; order Perciformes; family Sebastidae; genus Sebastes; species Sebastes umbrosus. The sequence goes on along the minus strand of NC_051283.1, from coordinate 4,661,371 downwards.
CGCCCTAGCGCCCTCTATTGACCGGCTCAAGGACACATCGACATGTGACCGGAGCAGCCGGGGATTGAACCACAGTATGTATCTCAAAACTGTACCTAGGTACTTAAATAAATCTAATAAATTGCTTTCCACCTTTGTACAACAAAACCTGAATGATGTAGTTTTTTTATTCATAGTCTGTGAGGAGAGATCTAGATAGATTACAGTAGGGCTGCAACTAACATTTATTTTCATTGTCGATTATTTTCTCAATTAGTTGTTTGGTCTATAAAATGTCAGAAATTGGTAAAAAATGTCGATCAGAAGACGGACTTCCGGTTTGGCGAATGGCGGAGTAGGCAGCAAGTCGGAAGGGCTCTGTCATCATTCGACATTTATTGGACATTTGTTATCTAATTCGCCCGTCTATAGCTCGGGTGACCCACATCTAAGACTGTCCTCTGATCTGGTGTCCACTGTTTTGATTAAACATGGGAAAACCGAAAGGTAAAAAAGGCGAAAATGAGGGCGACGGCAGAGAAGATGGCAGCTTAGCATCTGATCTGCTAGCTAGCAAGGACTCCGCGCACGGTGACAGTGGCAATAACCCGGCTGTATCTCTGGCTGATATACAGAAACTGCTAGCCGGCATGGAGGAGTGAATTATTACAAACCTAGCAGCGCAAATTTCATCCAACCACGCTGCTATCGCCAGACACGATCAGACAATTCAGGCCATTGAAACGTCTATGAACGACTACCAGGGGAGAATAACTACGCTAGAATCTATCACCAGCAGTCTTGTGAAGGAGAATGAGCAACTGAAGCTTAAAGTCGACGACCTCAAGAACAGATCCAGGAGGTGCAACATCCGTATTACGGGCATACCTGAGAGAGCTGAGGGCACCCAACCTACCTCTTTTATTGAATCCTGTCTGGGAGAAATATTTGGTGCCGACGCTTTCCCCCGTCCAATAACCGTGGACAGGGCGCACAGGGTGGCCATCCAGAGGAGACGAGATGGAGCCCCTCGCCCCTTCATAGCCTGTATTCACCACTTCCAGATGAAGCAGCGGATAATGCAACTTGCACGAGAGAAAGGCCCGCTTTCCTACAGGGGCTCCGAGGTCCACATTTACGCGGACTACAGCTCTGAAGTAGCCAGACAGAGAGCTGCCTTCACTCCGGTCAAGGCCCAGCTGAGAAAAGCGGGGTGCCATTTCAGCCTACTCTTCCCTGCCAAGCTCCGGGTGACCGTGGATGGAACCAGGCTCGAGTTCAATACCCCGGCGGAGGCGGCTGTATTCCTGGAGAACAGACACTCTACTACGGCATAAGACGCGAACCGCAACTGCGAAGAAACACCCCAGGGACATCACTTTTTCTTTTTCCTCCTTCATTTCTTTTTTTTTTAAACCTGGGTTATAGACTGGCAGCCGGTGAGTGATCCAAATTGCTGGATAACTAAGTTGATCAGCACTTGAAACTAAAAGACGCTTTCCTTACGTTGTTATTAATCTCTTAATATATAAGTTACTCAGGAAATAAAGACGTAATAGAGTTAACATTATGAACCATTTATCGCGGAGTGTGTTTATATATTTGTTCCAGCTCCCGCTGACTGTTTTGATATCAACATATGCCGAATAATGTTACCTATCAGCTTTTCCTTTTGTTAAACGCTCTATAGATGAACACGGTCTGACTAGTCAAGTGTTGTGTGTGTACCGTGAGTATTTAGGGCATAATACTTTTCATTGACTATGTTTTTACATTGATAAAAGTTTGTTAAGGGATAGGGTATCCCTGTGCTGTCAACGTCGGCATAACTGGCGCTGATCTTGTCCGCCTCAGCCCGTTACCGCTCTCTTTTCTCTCTCTCCCTCCCTCTCACGAGGCATGCACATGTATTTGTTTACATACTTTTTCTCCTTTTATTATCTCGCTGACACACAGAGCTGTTGATTGCTCATATGGAGTTTGGTTGAGGATAGTTGTCACTGTATTATTGTTTAGACACTTAGAAAGTAGTGGTATTCCGAGTTTAGACTCATTTGTTATTGTTTTTCTGTTTCATTTGATCAATATCTCACAATGACAAAGTTTGAAGTGCAGGGTAGAACCAAGCACAAAGTGAATGACTTTAAAAGGGAAAGGGGGGTGCCTGGGTTAGCTCAGTTGGTAGAGCGGGCGTCCATGTATTAAGGCTTGGTCCTGACCATGGCGGCCCGGGTTTGAATCCGGCCTGTGGCCCTTTCCGCATCCACTCTCTCTCTCCCCCCTTTCAAGACTCTATCCACTGTCCTGTCATAAAAATGGAAAATGCCCCCAAAAAAATAACTTGAAAAAAAAAAAAAAAAAAAGGGAAAGGGTTTACGGGTCCAGTAGGTAAGATTATACCTTTATTTATCTGTTTTATTATTATTATTTTTTCTCTCTCTTTCTCCTCTTTTTTTTTTTTTTTCTTCTTTTCTTCTTCTCCTCCCCCACTATTGCTCTCTGCTGTTACTGCTGTACATATCAAACAGGACATCACCTTTTGGCTACCACATTTGAATATTCTTAGACTGTTATGGTAGGTCAACCTAATAAGGTGATTGATAACTCCACCAAGTTTATATCATGGAATGTAAAAGGGGTCAGTAATCCAGTTAAGAGACTAAGAGTTATGTCTCACTTGCAACAACTGAAGGTAGACGTGGCATTCTTACAAGAAACTCACCTTCCTAATGACAGTGTGGCTTATCTTAAACGAAATTGGGTTGGTCAGGTGTTCCATTCTAGATTTAATGCAAAAGCCAGAGGGACGGCTATATTAATAAATAAAAACATTTCTTTCCACTCTAAAGAGATCATTAGTGATCCTAATGGACGTTACATTATTGTTGTCGGACAACTCTTTGCCAATCCTGTGATTTTAGTGAACTTATATGCTCCTAACTGTGATGACAGTGATTTCTTTGAGAAACTATTTTTGACAATACCTAATCTTGACAAGGGGTTTCTCATAGTGGGAGGTGATTTCAATCTTGTGCTAGATGTCACCTTGGATAGGTCATCGAGCTCTCCCCAAAATCTCTCCAGGTCAGCTGGAGTTATACATGATTTCATGAGCAAAGGCGGTCTTTCAGGAGGTTTAGGTCCCCCCACACCAGAGCCTATTCATTTTTCTCAAACGTGCATCGCACCTATACCCGTATAGACTATTTCCTACTCGATAATAGACTGTTGCCTAAGGTTAAGACGTGTTCATACACCAGTATTGTTATCTCTGATCATAGTGCCATTTTATTCGATTTGGAACTTCCAAATCGCCCCCCTCAAAACAGAATTTGGAGACTCAATCCTATTTTACTATCAGACGACAAGTTTGTTCAGTTCATTTCAACCCAAATACAATTTTTCTTAGAAACAAATGCCTCTCCAGAAATATTGCAAGCCACATTATGGGAGACTCTTAAAGTGTACCTCCGAGGACAAATTATTGGTTATTCCTCCGCAGTCAAGAGGGAAAAACAATCCAAATTATATGATATTTCTCAACGAATCCTAGATATTGACTCAAAATATGCCCAATCCCCGACACCTGATCTCTATAAAGAACGTTTCGGACTACAAACTGAATTTAATCTTTTATCCACTGATGAGGCAGTACGCCTCCTCTTGAAATCCAAACATAAGTTCTATGAATTTGGAGATAAAGCGAGTAGATTATTGGCAATGCAAGCTCGTCAAGCAGCTACTGCTCGTTCAATCACACAGATCCAGTCACACACAGGAGATATGTTAATAGATCATGACGACATAAATACAACTTTTTTACAATTTTATTCTAACCTCTATACGTCGGAATGTAGTGATGATCCTGGTCTCACACACACCTTTGAAAACTTGACTATTCCCACTGTGTCAGAAGAACACAATGCCAATCTTTGTGCGGACATTTCGATCTCTGAAATCATCATTGCCATTAAGTCTATGCAAAATAACAAGTCGCCTGGCCCTGATGGCTTTACAACTGAATTTTATAAGAAGTTTTCACTTCAATTGGCACCATTTCTTCAAGCGATGTATAAAGAGGCACTCTCCACAGGAATTCTTCCTTTGACCTTGAGACAGGCCTCCATCTCTCTTCTAGCAAAGAAAGATAAAGATCCAGTGCTATGCACATCGTATCGCCCTATTTCTTTACTAAATGTAGATTTTAAAGTGTTATCCAAGGTCTTAGCTAAGCGTCTGGAGTGTGTTGTTCCAGATATTGTTTCGCCTGACCAGACAGGCTTCATCCAGGGCCGGCATTCTTATTCAAATTTAAGAAAACTACTCAATGTTGTCCACTCGGCCCGGCCTAAGTGTCCTGAGGCAGTGATTTCGCTCGATGCTGAGAAGGCCTTTGACCGGGTCGAGTGGAAATACCTTTTCTTTGCTCTCCACAAATTTGGCTTTAAAGACGAATTCATTGCCTGGATCAAATTGCTGTATTCCTCTCCCCTTGCGGCTGTTATCTCTAATAATACTCTGTCGAGTTACTTCTCCCTTGGAAGGGGGACAAGGCAGGGGTGTCCCCTCTCCCCTCTCTTGTTTGCATTGGCCATTGAGCCCCTAGCAACAGCACTGCGACATTGTCAGGACTTTAAGGGCATATATCGAGGTGGGCAGGAGTTCAAAGTATCTCTTTACGCAGATGATCTGCTTCTGTATGTCTCTGATCCAGCACTATCACTCCCCTATATTTTGGATGCCCTGAATACATTTGGAAAAATTTCGGGTTATAAATTAAATTTACAAAAGAGTGAACTTTTTTCTTTAAATTCTGAGACAGACGCTCTCCCTTCTAGCGTTTCCCCCTTTAAAATAGTCAGAGAGGGTTTTAAATACTTAGGAATTGAGGTCACTCGTTCCTTCCCGGCTACTTTCACAAAAAACTTCTCTGCTCTTCTTAGTAAATGTAAGCAGGATATGAACCGTTGGGAATCTTTACCTTTGTCATTGGCGGGGCGCATTGGCTTAATTAAAATGATAGTTTTACCAAAATTTTTATACCTTTTCCAAAACATCCCCATCCTAATTAAAAAATCATTTTTCAAAACACTTGATAAAAGTATTATCTCTTTTATATGGGGGAATAAGCCTAGTCGGATCAGCAAGACTCTTCTCCAAAGACCAAAGCGCTCAGGAGGTCTAGCATTGCCCAATTTCCTTTTTTATTATTGGGCATGCAACATTCAGAAGTTAATTCACTGGTTCGAAGACAAACCGATTACAGAAAAGGCAGACTGGGTCCAGGTGGAGTTCTCATCATGCCAACACCACTTGGGCTCGGTGGTCAGTGCAGCCTTGCCCCTTCTTTGCAACAATCTGAGTTCAAACATAATAGTTAATCACTCTATACGAATATGGGCTCAGTTTAGAAGGCATTTTGGTCTGCAGGGGACCTCTATCCTCTCCCCCATTAAGTCTAATCACATGTTCATTCCTTCCTGTACAGACTCTGCATTTACCTTATGGTTTGATAAAGGTATTAGGTCAATCAATAATCTATATGTGGAGGGTACCTTTGCATCTTTCTCTCAGTTATCCCAAATTTATGACTTACCTAAGAACCATTTCTTTCGTTACTTACAGATCAGGAGCTTTGTACGAAAGATATTTAACTCATTTCCGGATGAACCCATAAAATCGCATGTCGACCACCTCCTCGAACTGACTCCAGATAGCAGAGGATTCATATCCCAGATTTATGAGCTCATTAACAACATCAATCCACGCTCTACTGAACATTTAAAAAAGGCCTGGGAATCTGATCTTGAAGTGGTTTTAACAGATGACCAGTGGGACACTGTCTTGGATTTGGTACACACATCGTCTACGTCAGCTAGGCATGGCTTAATACAACTGAAGATCGTACACAGAGTTCACTTTACTAATGCAAGATTGGCAAAGATCTATCCAAATGTTGATCCTCTATGTCCTCGATGTAGAGGCCAACCAGCAGACTTAATGCACATGTTTTGGCTGTGCTCGAATCTCTCCACCTTCTGGATAAGTATTTTTAAAGCTTTTAGCAAAATGTTTGGAACCCAATTCGACCCGGACCCAATTTGTGCCCTCTTTGGTTTACAGTTTTTCTCAATTGTTTACACACAAATACTGGTACTTGACACACAATGACCACAACATGTAACTCATGCACCAACCCCCTGAACCAATTCTGCTAAACTACAAGCACAATTCCTGCTTTACACTCAAATTGCAGTTCTAAAACACACTTTTTTCAAAACACTACACACAATTCTCTGCATTTGGCACAATTTTCATGAAGAAAATCTCGTTTTCAAAAGGAACACACTGTCATTCAAAATTATAAAGTCAATTGCCCTACTATGCACACTGACTCATCACATGGGCAAACACCTGTCACACAGCGTTACAATTAGCAATCAGTTGATGCTTTTCATGGCTGGATTCGACATGCTAAGCGATATTTCCCCCGCTGCTTGGCCAGGGAAAACATTGCTTGTGATGTGGATGAGGTGCTGTGGCCAGACCGAAACAGAAGAGAGGATGCAGCATAGTTTTTTTTTTCTTTTTTTTTACTGTAACTGTATACAGTAAATTCTTCTGTTGTTTTGTATGTAGACCACTGTATGTGCAACTTTGTGTTGGTTGGGATGTACACTGTGTACATTGTTTTTGTGGGGAAAATAAAATATATTTGTTACCGTGTATTTGTGTGTTCTGAGTATAAAAACAATATTCTAAAATATTTTACAACACACTTATGTATGTACTGTCTGTAGTAAGTGTAACACTGAACAAAAAAAAGGCCTAAGTCATTATGATGAATGGAGAAGAAGTGTTTTCCATTCATCATAGTGTTTTACATTGAGCACATCAGTGTTCAACTGGTTCTTATAAATGTCTATTCATATGATGGTTTGTGTGTGTCATTTGAAAACAAAATACCATTTTGAGAAGAAATAACATTGTTTTGAATGTAAAGTTTCATTTTGCAGGAGAATTGAGGGGTTTTGCCCATTGTGTGTGTGTTTTTTGATTTGTGTGTAGAGTTCTGAGAGTATGAGGCATGCTTTCAGAAAATGTGTGTAAACAATCGAGAAAAACTGTAATACCAAGGGAATCCAGCGCTCGTCTACCGGGCAAGGCCTGTGTGGTCGTTGGTTTTACTACACTCCTTGCGAGACGTTTGATTCTCCTAAAATGGAAACAACGCACCCCTCCATCCTTTTCTCACTGGGTCAAAGAGGTTATGTATTTCTTAAAACTAGAAAAAATGAAATACACCCTGAAAGGTTCCTCTCAAACTTTTGCTAAGATATGGAGGCCCTTTTTGGATTTTTATGACTCTCTGCAGGAACCCCTTGACGAAGAGTATAGTGGAAAACATGAACGTCATATTACAGTAGTGAGCAGCCCGCACCCTCCCCCCTTCTTTTTTCTCTCTTTATCTTATTTTTATTTATTTTTTCATTTATTTATTTTATTTTTCTCTCTTTATAAGTTATTTTCCTAATTATTTCTTCCCCCTCTCTTTTGTTTATTGTTTATCTTTCCTTCATGCAACTAAAAGTATACTGTAACCTGTGACCCTATGGGTGGGTGGGTAGGGAGGGGGATAGGGAAGGGAATTTGGACTTAACTCTGTAAACAGATCTGATGAATGATATTTATTTTGTTTGATTTATACATGTTTCTGTATCTATTATTTTTGTGGGATAAAATCTGTGAAAATCAATAAAACATATTTACAAAAAAAAAAAAAAAATGTCGATCAGTGTTTCCCAAAGCCCAAGATGACCTCTTCAGATGTCTTGTTTTGTCCACAACTCAAAGATATTCAGTTTACTGTCATAGAGGAAAGAAACAAGAAAATATTCACATTTAAGAAGCTGGAATCAGAGAATTTAGACCTTTTTCATTCTTACAAAAATGACTCAAACTGATTAATTGATTATAGTTGACAACTAATCGCTTAATCGTTGCAGCTCTAAGGTAGATTTCTTTTTATTCTCATGTCACACCTCAAAGTTCTGCTCTTCTGTCACATTGTAGTTGTTCTTTTTTAGTAATCTCTTTAACAGACCAGCGAGGGCAATGTTGTTCTTTACTTCCTCTCTCCAAATTTCCATGATATCAATTCAAATTAAGACTATCTTTAAAATCTTGGATTAAATCAATTTTTTAAATTTCTTTTTCATCCACTTTTGCAGACTGCAGCAAGAAACGTCTCAACTCACTAAACTGTAATCAGTACTATTTAGTTGCATCACTTACAAACTTTGTCTATGGATTTCTCAAACATTAGGGTCACATAGTCCCACTGCATATGGATGTCTCCAGTAAACCACATGGAAAAAGTCAAGTTGCTGATTTAATACTGAATCGAGTACAACATGCTGAATGTGGTGGAAAAAGTATTCACATCTTTTAGTTCAGTAAAAGTAGAAATACAACAAATGGAATGACATAAAATTCCTGTTTTCAAATCTACCAATGGATTCCTTAGGGTTTCTAGTTTCCTATGATACCAGTATCTCCACTCTCGCTTTAAAACTGAGCCCGCTACAACCTCCAAAAGAAGGGGCTGCATCCCAAAGCTCTTAATCGCATCCCCGTTTCCCTCACTTGCGTCTTAGTCCTTCCCACCCGGGAAGCATGGAGATACGCAAGGGGTGCATCCCAAGGCTATTTTTTTTCATTTCCTCGCTCCTCGTTCCTCGCTTGAACCGGAAGTTGTTCTAGTGCGCCATCTTGAAGACCGTCCCAAAGCTCTTATTTGTGCACGGAGGAGCGAGGAACGAGGAGGGATCTCTGAGGAGCGATGAGCGAAGATACACGAGAGCAGCCTACACGGAGGTCTTTTACCGACCGACACGCCCCCTTATTGGATATCAGTTACTGATTGGACGCTGCTGCTGACAGACACGCCCCCTTATTGGATATCAGTTACTGATTGGACGCTGCTGCCCACCAGACTGATCTGATAACTTTACCTCTCAACATCACTGGAGTTTAATACCGGAGTGAAGACAGATCACAGATTGAACATTTTATATTTTAGTTGTCTTCTGATTCACCATCTAGTTCAAATCTGTGTTAACTGTAGGTGTTCTAGCAGCAGAAGGACCTGCAGTATCTCTGCTTCACACAACGCCAGTGAAGCAGTCTGTTACTGAAAGAGCTTTAGAAGACCTGACAAACAGACTTAAAATAACTTTCATGTATTAGAATGATTTTTCTTCTCATAATCTGTTATTTCCCCCTTTAACTTTTATTATTGATACTATTAAAGTCAGAGAGAGAAGGAGAGTCTGTCTGTCAGCAACAAACCCCCTTTACATTATTATCCTCATTTCCATTCAGTCACATGAGGCTGATAATTCCTGAACATCAGGTTTGATATGAGTTACATCATTTACATTTTCCCTCAAACATTCAGCCTAATAAATAATGTCCAGTGTTCGAAAGACACCATAGTCATATTCTGGGTTATTAAATAATGAACTCACAATCAGAGTATCAATAACTACAGACACTAATAATTAATAAATAATATAAAGATATTGACACAGTAGAAATACAGACTGCAGGTTGCACTTGTCTTTATTAGTATCAGATCAGTTCAGACATCAACAGCTGTTAAAGCCGACTGACAGCTGATCCAGCTGTGATCAGCTGCTGCGGTCATCAGAAACGGACGTCGCTTCAGAGGAAACAACGTCTCATAAAACAAATTTTCTTGTTTCCTCTGTCTCCGCATGGTGTCCTTGCTTCCTTGATGAGACGCAAGTGAGGGAAGCAGGGATGCAATTAAGAGCTTTGGGATGCAGCCTGAGACATCAGAAAGTATCCAAGGTGGTTTTGCTGGTAACGGTACTGTTGGAGTAATGTTTAATTTATCTATTTCAAATTCTTTTGTTTTCTGGATCACTGTCCATCCAAAGCTTTTTGTTTCCTTCTTCCAACAAGGCTTTAAAGTGTCTTGAGTTGGATGATCTTGATTACGGCCCTGTAAATTAACCCAATAATTAAGTGATAGCTGTATCCTTCTCATTTCTAATGGCATTTCTCCCATCTCTATCTGTAATGCTGCTCTTGGAGTCGTTCTAAATGCACCTGTACATAGTCTCAGAGCCTGATATGGTATGGTATCCAACATTTTTAAAGATGTGTTTGCTACAGATCCATTTATACATTTTACTCCATCAGTTATTTACAACTATAGTTAGCTTTCAGATTAAGATTTTACATACAAAATAAAAAACATACATTGAAAGCTTTTACTTCATTTGGAGTACTTTGTATTGCTACTTTTACTTAAGAATTAAGGTCTCCCTTGTAAAATAAATTTGTGTCAAGGTATTAGTTTAAAGGGGTACAAAGTGGCTCACCCACAGCTTCTCCTTAAAATCCTCCTGCTGCATAGCAAGCTGGTCCAGGAGGGAAGTCCACTCAATAGCATGAGCAAAAACGAGTCTTTCCACAGTCAACTCAAACTCACAAACTTTCAAAGAACAAATTTGCAACTCTGCTGGCTCCATTTTGGTCAGTTCATTCTGTCAAGGTATTAGTTTAAAGTGTGACCCAAATGCAGAGTGACCAGGCAGACAGATACATTTAACAAAAAGCAAGCTTTAATTGTAAAGCTGGTGGAAAAAACAAATCTTACAGGAAAACCAAAAACAGAGGGCAGGCTGAGAAAAACAAAGTACAAAGGAAAAACACCAAGAAACTAAACTGAGAACAAAAACTAAAATTACAAAGCAGAAGACACGAGGAACACGAGGATCACAGGCAGGATGGCAGCGATAACACCGGAGACAACACAGACTAGGCAGGAGCAACACAAACTGACAACAACAGACGGCTTAAATACAAGAGGGCGATTAGACACAGGTGGAACAAATCTGGGCGGGGCAGACAATCAAAAAAGGTGGGAAAACAAACAGTAAAACCAGACAAGACACAGGAGGTGTGAATATCAAAATAAAACAGGAAACACTGGAATGCATGAATATAAAAGAGCCCAAATCCAAAACAAACCAAAATCACAATAACAGAACTAATAAACCAAAAGGAGGAGATAAGACAGTCTTAACTTATAACAAAAAGAAAAAGTCCAATGTTCTCTGGTACAGTGCCAGACCATGACATTTTGATCTCACTTCCAGGAATATAAAAATATTAATAATAACAATAATAATAATAATGAAATATATGTTGTACAGATTATAAAGTCCTCCGAGACGATAAGTTGTGGAGTTCAGCATCCTCTTCTATGTTCACTGCCCCGCTGTCAAAATAAGTAGTAAATAAAGTGAAATCCTTGTTATATTGGTGTCCACATTATGAAGGACGTTTGTTTTTATGGAAAACAGAATATTAATTGCTCGCCCACAAGGAAAAAATATATATATATAAAATTGTATATAATGTGAGACATTTCACAGTATAATACTTACTGTTAGCAGGGCGAAACCCTGAAATACAGATGAGAGAAAACAATGTTAGAAAATGATTCACATTTCATTTTGTGCTTCACTATCACTTGTCAAATAAATGGATTGAGTTACCAGAAGTACCACACTAAATATGCAGGACGAGACTATCACAGGTCCATCCATCCATCCATTCATCTTCAACCGCTTATCCGGGATCGGGTCGCGGGGGCAACAGCTCCAGCAGGGGACCCCAAACTTCCCTTTCCCGGGCCACATTAACCAGCTCTGACTGGGGGATCCCGAGGCGTTCCCAGGCCAGAGTAGAGATATAATCTCTCCACCTAGTCCTGGGTCTTCCCCGTGGTCTCCTCCCAGCTGGTCGTGCCTGGAACACCTCCCAAGGGAGGCGCCCAGGAGGCATCCGTGCTAGATGCCTGAACCACCTCAACTGGCTCCTTTCGACGCAAAGGAGCAAGGACTCTACTCCGAGTCCCTCACGGATGACTGAGCTTCTTACCCTATCTCTAAGGGAGATGCCAGCCACCCTCCTGAGGAAACCCATTTCGGCCGCTTGCACCCGCGACCTCGTTCTTTCGGTCATGACCCAACCCTCATGACCATAGGTGAGAGTAGGAACGAAGATTGAACGGTAGATCGAGAGCTTTGCCTTCCGGCTCAGCTCTCTTTTCGTCACAACGGTGCGGTAAAGCGAATGCAATACCGCCCCTGCTGCTCCGATTCTCCGACCAATCTCACGTTCCATCGTCCCCTCACTCGCGAACAAGACCCCAAGATACTTAAACTCCTTCACTTGGGGTAAGGACTCATTCCCTACCCGGAGTAGGCAATCCACCGGTTTCCTGCTGAGAACCATGGCCTCAGATTTAGAGGTGCTGATTCTCATCCCGACTGCGTCACACTCGGCTGCGAACCGATCCAGTGAGTGCTGGAGGTCGCAGACCGATGATGCCAACAGGACCACATCATCTGCAAAAAGCAGCGATGAGATCCTCAGCACACTGATCTGCAAACCCTCCTCCACCCGACTACGCCTCGATATCCTGTCCATGAATATCACGAACAGGATTGGTGACAAAGCGCAGCCCTGGCGGAGGCCAACCCCCACCGGAAACGAGTCCGACTTACTGCCGAGGATCCGAACACAGCTCTCGCTTTGGGCGTACAGGGATTGGATGGCCCTGAGAAGTGCCCCCCTCACCCCATACTCCCGCAGCACCCCCCACAGTATCTCCCAGGGGACCCAGTCATATGCCTTCTCCAAGTCCACAAAACACATGTAGACTGGATGGGCATACTCCCAGGCCCCCTCCAGGATCCTTGCGAGAGTGAAGAGCTGGTCCGTTGTTCCACGGCCAGGACGGAATCCGCATTGTTCCTCTTCGATCTGAGGTTCGACTATCGGCCGAACCCTCCTTTCCAGCACCTTGGAGTAGACTTTACCAGGGAGGCTGAGCAGTGTGATACCCCTGTAATTGGCACACACTCTCTGGTCCCCCTTTTTGAAAAGGGGAACCACCACCCCGGTCTGCCACTCCTTAGGCACTGTCACCGACTTCCACGCGGTGTTGAAGAGACGTGTCATCCAAGACAGCCCCTCCCCACCCAGAGCCTTCAGCATTTCTGGGCGGATCTCATCAACCCCCGGGGCTTTGCCACTGTGGAGTTGTTTGACTACCTCAGTGACTTCCACCAGGGTAATTGATGATGGTCCCCCATCAGCTTCCAGCTCTGCCTCTACTATCACAGGTATTTATTTTAATTCATCAGAGGAATAAAAACATCTCTGTTCCTCACCGTTATTGTTCCTCCTCCAGATGAAGAGTCCAGCGATGCAGACCGCCAGCAGCAGCAGCAGCAGTCCTACAACAACTCCAATAACAGGACCAGCAGGGAACCCTGCAGGAGGAACTGGAACCAAAACAGAACATTCACACTTTGGGTTCATTCACACTGTGTGCTGTGTGGTTCTGAAAGTGTTTTCAGTGGTAATGCCTCAGTTCTGGATATGACTTTCATTTCAATTCAACATTCAGGCAGTGCTGTCAAACATTATTGGTCAAACAAATGTGTAGTAATTAAAAACCCTGGCAAAGAGGTTCACAGCTTATCAGTGGTTTAAGTGGGTACAGTAAACCAGGAGTTCAAGATGTAAAAACGAACAATAATGTTCGGACGGGAGAACTTGTTTGGACGGGTGCTCTACAAACAAATCAATGTCCAGTGCGCTGTGTAACCTTATATCAGTTACATTTATTTATACTATCACATCTCACCATCATGTTCTTCCCCAGTTTCCGTTCAGTGGGATCTAATTCAACAATGTTTCATATGGCAAGGCTCGTCACGGCACGGCCTGGCACGGCTCGGCACGGTCAAAAACTGTTTGGCTCTCCGTCTCACACACCCCTGATCCTAATCAGGAGAGCTTACCTATATGCACTTTGATGTTCATGTTACACCCTGTGGTCAGTGCTAGAACTGCAGGCATACATTAATTGTGTCATCCACAGATAAAAGTAAAACAAACAAAAAACGACATTAAGGCTCCAATATAAGTCTTTGTTTGTGTGTTTAGTTTGGTTTAGTTTGAACAGCTAGCTCCTAGGCGTTGTCCAATGTGCTCCAGGCACTGTGGATTTCTGATGCATTTCGTGACTTTTTCTCTCCCCCCGACCCGCCGGAAATGCCCTGTCAGAAAGTCACCTGCATGCACACTTTGATTCTCACAAACACACTCAATAAAATCTATTCTATATCACTGGTAGAGGCGATGTAATGTAAATGCCATTCCCCGGTATAAAATAAGTTTTTCCTTTTATATGTTATCCCGACCCCCAGGTTGAGAACCACTGATGTAATAAACCATAACTTGGAAAATTTCACAGTAGACAAATAGCACAACATATCCTTAACTTTGCTCCTGTAGCTGACGGGTTAAGACGCCGACCACGAACCACAACGTCGCCAGTTTGAGCAACAGATCTTTGTTGCATCATTCTCTGCCTCGTTTCCTGTCATCTCAATACAGTCTCCAGTAAAGGCACAAACTGTCACTGCTCTACTTTGTTTTATGTGAGTTTATATGGCTTTTTTAAAGCATTGCTTTTTACATTTGTATTATGTTTTATGTTTTCTGTGTTTTACCTAGCTGCGAGACAAATTGCTCCTGGGGGACAACAAAGTTAAAGTTAACATGTTGGCACTATACACACTAGTTTCTGATAAGTTCTTCCTTAATTATGGTCTAACTGTCCACCAAATGTTACAGGAATCTGTTGCAAATAAATAAATAAATATACAAGTATATTCCAGTCTTACCCCAGTTGGTCCTGATCACTGCTTTGTCCAGTCTGGTGACGATGTCGTCCACCACACCAGAGAGATGAAACACACAGTCGTACCTCCTCCAGTCTTCAGGTGCGACTGATGACAGGTTCAGCTCAACACTCATCTGGAAGGATCCATCGTGGTTGGGGAGGATCTCTCCGAGGTCCACGTCCTCATGAATCTCCTCTCCATCTTTCCTCCAGAACATCATGGCTCTGTCGGGGTAGAAACCTGTAGCGTGGCAGCTGACTGGAGAGGAGGGAGTCTTCTGGAGGAGAGACACTGAGGGACGCTCTGGGGAGAAGGACAGACACAGATGAGTCTGTACTGAGACACCAGGATGTGTCAGGATATTATGTTCATTGGAATGATATAGAGCCTTAGAAGTACTGAGTCCATGTACAACAGTACATCTTGCCATGTGATCCTACCTGTTCTCTGCAGAGAGCTCCTCCCATAGTGTAGGTACTTCCTCAGCCAGTCAGGACATATGTGGGTGTAGAAGTGTTTGCCGTATTCTAAGTTAGTTTTCTCATTATCCCATCTACGTTTGGTGATGAAAGCCTGTTGTTTTGGAGCGGTCCATGTCAGCGTCTGCAGGTCCAACACAAGGAAATCTTCTCCATTATAACCGTACTGACTAAAACCAACAACCTCTCCAGTCTTGTCGTCCCACTCACAGCCGTTCATCCTCTGTAAAATGTGGGCATCTGAGAGAGACAGAGACAGAAAAAAGAGACATCTCAGTACAGCCAGCTCCTTTACCATTCTACCTTCTGTTTTAGAGGGGTGGGGTACAGGGGATGTTCAGGGGTAGATAAATAGTCAACAGTAGATGTCACATAGAAGTGGTGTACATCATCTGATAGCTGGGAACCTGGAGATTCATTTTAGATGCAGCACTGTATAAGAGCGTAGAACATTGTGATAGAAGTATATGATGGTCATTCCCATGCTCTATTATGTCTCCTAATCATTTTTGGGTTGATACCATTTGTTACAGATTTGGTGCTAAATGTAACCGTATTTTACTAGTGGAGAATTGATAAAAAAAGATCTCTCCAAAATACCACATTAAGACACCAAGACCTTGAGGAACACCATAGAAAAAGCCATGTTGTGATTTGGTATCAAAAACTTGTGACATTTAGAGATTTCTGCAAGAATTGCATTTTTCGGCGATTGGATGGCGAGCACTTCTGTTGTGTAAACTGCTCAGAAACCCCCTTATTGTCAATGTAGCTAGGAAAGTCATCCATCCTCTGAATGCTCTAGGTCTTTAGTTTGTGGCTGTAAAGTTTCATGAGGCTGTGATTATCCTAGAGGTCACCACAGGTCATTTTATACAGGTCAAGTTTCAAAAAATGGTCTCACAACAATTAAATGGCTCCTATGGGGACTAACATCATCACACATGAATGCAGTTGGGCTCGTTGGATCCACAAGAGTCTCAGCTTTACAGTGATAACCAATTTATGTAATTCAGGACTGATTAGGGACCCCAGTATGCAGGAATATTCAGATACATCATTTTAGAATACGTGGAAATAACAGATTTATACTGCATTAACCCTTAAGAACCCACGGTGACACATGTCCTTTAAACGTTCTGGAAAGTTCCTTATAAAGCTTTATCCTTGACTTTAACTCATGAAGTCCCTAAGTGACACATACTGAACATCCTGATGGGTCATCTGACAGGTCATGTGATTTTGTGTTCCCATAACAACATTTCCAAGATGTCTGTGTGCCAGGTTAACACATGTGACAGAACTAGCTAAATTGAAAAAAGCTTGTTTATTGTTGCTAAAGGTAAGATTCAAGCCATTTAAGAATTGTAATAGTTACATAACATGTCCTTTATTACATTTAACCTGTTGTGATCACATTTCTTGAACAAATTGATATAAAAAGAATCCGATGAATATCGTTGTGACATATATGTCACATTGGGCCTTTAACCTGAAAATTGTCACGGAAAACCTGATGTGCCATATATGTCACAATAATAAATATGATAATGATCTGCTCAGTTAATTTAGCTGATTCAATGATATTTAGTTAATAGATTTGATATTGTTCAATTCAGGGCATATTAAAACAAATGTAAACAAAAAATCATGTTATATGAATTAAATTATTAATACAATTTATAAGGAAACAATTTTCGCCTATCAGTAAATAAAATAAACAGACAAACAAGATTTTTCTACCCTATATCAGTTATATTTCAATGCCATTTTATTTTTTCTGTAGTATGGATAACAAGAAGCAATACAGTGTTCAGGATGCACTGGCAGTCATCCAGGGAGACGACAGTGAGTTTGAGGGTTGTGAAGGTAGCTCAGATGAAGACCCTGAAGACCCTAATTACACTCCCATCAACAACGACATGGAGTATGATGAGTCCAGTTAGTCTGGTGATTCAGACTGTAATGAATCAGGGGATTTAGATGAAGTACCTCAACCAAAGATGAACCCTGGGCAACAAACTGTAACTGAGCAAGGAAAAAAACTGTTTTCTTGTAGAAAGAAACCTTTCGAAGCCCCTGAGTGCAAATTCGAAGGACAGAGTGGTACACCCCCTGACAATCTTCATACTCCCCTGGAGTATTTCAGG
Source organism: Sebastes umbrosus (assembly GCF_015220745.1). Taxonomy (NCBI): domain Eukaryota; kingdom Metazoa; phylum Chordata; class Actinopteri; order Perciformes; family Sebastidae; genus Sebastes; species Sebastes umbrosus. The sequence continues at coordinate 4,643,962 of NC_051283.1, read as the reverse complement.
AAGTTCATCACAGCAGAAATGTTTGAGTTACTGAAGGAGCAAACAAATTTGTACAGTGTGCAAAAATCTGCACATCACAGCAATGTTAACACCACTGACAAGCTAGTACGACATGGTTGGTAGCAATGGATTCCTTAGATTTTCTAGTTTCATATGATAACAGTATCATCACTCAGTGCAACAACCTCTTAAAGAGGTTAAGGGGTTAACAGATAATATGACATCTTCACCACAGAGACACACACATATTGGCTCAGTGTGTTTATACTGTAAGCTACGTCTCACCTCAGAGGGAGGAAACATTTCACCAGTAAAAAGTTACATATGAACATAAACATACTGTACCTCCAGTTTGGTTTAAGCGCTGCTTCACGCTGTACAAGTTGGCTCTGAAGAACTGCTGGCTACCAAAACACTCCTGAGAATACCACTCCAGTTGTTGTGGCTCATCCTTTAATAGTTTCCTCATCCAGTCCTGTTTGGGTTCTGGGGTCTTGTTGTTGATGTCACAGTAACCCGACAACACTTCATCGACCATCACGGCAGCCACGAACTCTGGGAAGTTTGGGACTCCAGAAGTTGCAGTAGAGAAAATTTTCAGGGAGTGTTTCACTGCAAGACAAAGAAGGTTTTGAATTGGATTTTAAATATTATTGAGGGGTTGATTGATTAACCCATTTGTGCCCGCAGCTGAAATTTTGTGTTTTGGGCTTGCCTCAGCACAAATTTGAAGACATTTTCAAAATCGGTCAAACCGTTTGGCTGAAAAGTGAGTTTATCTTATCATACTAAATATAGTCTTTAGGCACATGGGCCTACTGTTTTTGCACTCCTTTATATTTTAGGTAAAAACAGTAGTCACGTGTCCTCAGATGAAATATACAGTAGTATGATAAGAAAATGTCTGTATCTCAGAAACTACAACGGGCACAATCAAGTATTTGGTATCTATGAACTCATACAAAGTTGAATATCAAAGATATGCACACATATGCAGTGTAAAAAGTGTTGTACTGTTAGATACTTGCCCAAAGTATGTCCGTACCACTTTTCAAAACTTTTGACCGATCAGAACAAATGTGTCCTTATCATACTAAATATAGTCTTTGGGCACAAATGGGTTAATTGGTTGTCAATTCCCCAAAAAGGAGAATTTTAAAATATGTTGAATTACACTGAGCTACAAAAGAATATGTTATAGACCCATTCTCATTACTGATAGATAGATAGATAGATAGATAGATAGATAGATATCTTTTGTTACAGCAGCAGGTTATTCAGGCAATGCAGGGACTGTAATATACATATTAACACTAGAGGTAATATCTATAGTATACTCAATATAAACAATATATTAGAATACACTATAAATATACCAGACTACTACAACTAGTTTAGAAAATATAAAATGTGAACATAGAATAACAATAACATGCTATAAACAACAGCAAAGTGTGTAATGAAATACTATGTATTAACAGTGTGCAAGTTACAATTTTGTTTTAAAATTAAATTAAATGAGGTATATATATATATATCTATATATATATAATGAAATGAGGTATATATATGTATATATATACCTCATTTAATTTAATTTTAAAACAAAATTGTAACTTGCACACTTTGCACCTCTATTTTCATAGAGGACCTGAGCTTGAGGAAGACACAGAGAGGGAGATTTATTTTTTTATTTTATTTTTTTACATATATAGATATAGATATAGATATGGATATAGATATATATCTTTTTTATTATTATTGTAGGCCTGCTAACAGCAGAGATTTGCTCTTTTACAGTTGATAGAATTATTATAAAGGAAACATAGTAAATGTGTTGGAATTGCTGTAATATATAATTTTGATTTAATTATGTCACACTACATAAACAATAATATTGGGGGATGGTATGTCCTCTCTATGATCACAGCATTTCCCACAGCACAGAGGTTATGTCTCCTAGCAACAGTCAAGGTTTCCTCTATCACGTTTGTGACGACGTTATTGATATATTATTGCCTAAACTAAGGCATATATACAGTTTATGTGTCGTTTTGTGACACAATGGTGTGTAGGTCTATATAAAAACTGTATAGAAGATTCCATATCCTTTCATGCATTTTCTACCTCAGTTTATGTGGTTTGAATATCTATGCCTTAGTTTATATCCTTAATTATCGTTTTGCAAAGTGCATTTCTATTGACTGAGTAGCCTGTCAATCAATCCTTCGTAGCAGAGGTAACTCGTCTCCTTTTTCTGTTGCTCCAGAGAGTTCCGTGAGAAGTGAGCTGTAGTTGAGCTACAATGTAATAAGTACTGCACAGTTTGGACATTTTAGACAGTGAGAGCCTGTGTGCGTCAATTGAGATGTAAGTTTCCTTTTTGCTATTTGAAGATATAAGTCTTAAAGGTCCCATATCGTGCTCATTTTTAGATTCATACTTGTATTTTGTGTTTCTACTACAACATGTTTACATGCTGTAATATTAAAAAAAACTTTATTTCCCTCATACTGTCTGTTTGAATATGCCTGTATTTACCCTCTGTCAGAAATGCTCCATTTTAGTGCATTTCAACAGAATTGCAACAGAATTGCAACGGAATTGCAACAGAATTGCGTTGCCTGGCAACAGTTTGGGTCCATGTTTACTTTCTGTCAGCTGACGTCATTCACATACACTGCAACAGGAAATAAACTGGGACACATTTAGAATGTTTACGTTTAAAACCGTGTAATGGTCAAAATAGTGTATATTTGTGACATCACAAATGGACAGAAGTCATAACGGCTTGTTTCAAATGCACAATTTCTGAATATGGGCTGTGTGTATTTCTCTGTATATTGAGCGCTTCGATACTTTCACAGTATTTATGAAGCACTTAAACCTGCTTTATAATATAAAAGACATGAATATCGTACTTTTGACAATATGGGACCTTTAAGTTGTTACATGAGGGATGCATAATTGTTAGCCATGCTCGTTACAGAGTTAGCTCTGTATTTACTGTGTAGTACGAGATAAGAGGGGCGCTGCCCAGTAGTGTTCATAAGAGATAGTGCATAAGAGATGTTATTTTAATTTATTAGCTATAATGTCGTTTATCCTGTTATTTGACAGCACTGTGTAATATTATTACGGATCACAGTATATCCTGTATATGTTAGTAATGTTAGTTATATGGTGAAATTATGTACATAATGCTATATTCTGTAGAGTAAGGTTGCAGCGTTGTATGTTACAGAACCACACAAAACGGACACAAATGGTGCACAGTGCGTGAAGTTTACAATAAAGTTCACTGAAGATAAATCCATCTCAAGGGCATGTTTACTGATGTCCCACGGTTATTCCCCTATCCTACCAACAAAGTAGTAGTCAAGCGCAGGTCACCTTGTCTGATTTATTGTGACATTATTGTAAGGTCAGTGTGACAAAGTTAAAGTGGTTCCTCAATGTCGCACTACAAAGTGACTAAAACAAACAAGTTTTGCAGCAACAAGAATAACAAGAAATAACGGTGAGAGTCACAATATGATCTTACCTGTAGATGCAACATGACAGAAGAGGAGCAAGTTGAGCAACACAATTAACTTCATCTTGATTTGAGTAGAAGAGAGAGTGAGAGCTACAGCCAGCTGACCAGCAAATATTTAGATATGGGTCAGGTTCCTGGAGGGAGTTATGACGTCCAGTTGAGGGGCTGATATTATCAACGGCTAATAAGTGAGGCCAATCCACGTCTTTTGAAATGTACTATATATTTAAAAGAATTATAATTATTATAGCCTATTTTTCTTTACTTTTTTACTTAATATCCACGAAAAAATATGTTGAGCAAAATTTCACAGTTTCCTTGTAGTTCCCTCTAATTTGCGGTTTTCAGTAGCTTTCACTGCCGTACTTAAAGCTCCCATTTCGTGCTCATTTTCAGGTTCATACTTGTATTTTGTGCTTCTATTAGAACATGTGTACATGCTGTAATGTTCAAAAAACATTTATTTTCCTCATACTGTCTGCTTGAATATACCTTTATTTACCCTCTGTCTGAAACGCTCCGTTTTAGTGAATTTCAATGGAATTGAAACAGAATTGCGTTGCCTGGCAACAGTATGGGTCCATGTTTACTTCCTGTCAGCTGATGTTATTCACATACACTGCAACCAGGAATAAACTGGGACACATTTAGAATGTTTACATTAAAAACAGTATAATGGTCTAAATATTGTATATTTGTGACATCACAAATGGACAGAAACGGCTTGTTTCAAATGCACAATTTCTGAATATGGGCTGTGTGTATTTCTGTGTATATTGAGCGCTTCGATACTTTTACAGTATTTATAAAGCACTTGAACCTGCTTTATAATATAAAAGACAAAATTTCACTTTTTACAAAATGGGACCTTTAATGTTGGACATCATATGATTTTTAGTTATGAAAACTCAAGTATTAATACATGGCATAATGTTACCTAAAGTACGACATATTTAAACAAGAACAAAAAACATGCACGATAACAAAAAAATTATACTCATCTTTACAGAGCGCCTCTTCTGATAGCCTGGTAAGTACATACGTAAGTACTATGTAAGTATACCTCGTAGTACTACGAAGCGAGTTCAACATACCCAGGGTATCTTCTCGTTATCTGGCTTCACTAACCCTAACAACTGAGATCACGCTATGCGGTCCTACGAAGGTGGTTATCAACTCGGTAAATCAACTCAGGTTTTCTCTATCTGCCTACGATCTGACCAATCACAGACATGGACAAGTCTACTGACAGGCAGACAGACGGGCAGAGCAGCATATTTAACAAAGGAAGAGCAAACTATATTAGACAAATACGAAGAAGTTAAACACTTAATCCAGACTAAAATTAACACAGTTGAAGCTGCCAAATGCAGGAAGGACAGCTGGAAAAAGAAAAAACTCCCGATGTATGAATGCGTAAATTATCTTATTATTTTAACGAACACTCAAAAGTAAGATATAGGTCTGGGTATCATCGGATAATCCGTTTTTCCTTTTGAATTCAGAAAGGAAAAAACGTTTTTTTATTTTTTCGTTTTAAACCAAAAACGAGAAAACGGCCGTTTTCTCATTTTTGGTTTCTGAATCAAAAAATTAAAAACGAACCCAAATCGGGCCGTTTTTTGTTTTTGCGAATTCCTTTTCTCATTATTCGTTTTTAATTGAAGAACGGAAGTCACGTGGGTTTTTCGTTTTTTTCGTTTTAAACCACAAACGAAAAATGGAATCACGTGGTGCTCTGTTTGTTTTTTGTTTCCAAACGAAAAACGAAAAAAACAAATTAAAAAAACGATCCGATTTAGTTTCTTCAAGATTCTTTCTGTCATTTTCTGTTTTGAATCGAAGAGCGGAGAACGGCAGTCACGTGACCAGGAAGTGAAGGTAAACATGTCAAAATTAAAGCCAAGAAGATAGTGTGGTCATTCTATAAAAGTGTAACATTATTTAAGAACAGGATCAAAGTAACAGTAGAAGATAAATAGGCTAAATAAATACACAAATAAGTACATACATAGATATATTTTTTTTTTGTTCTTTTCATTAACACATGAATGTCTTTTATCCAAAAAGTGTGTGATAAATTACAGGGAGGGTCTCTACAGATGTTATACAGAACTCTCACATAATTGACAATTTTCTCTCTCACACCCTCACTATGGGCTGTTTCTTTATGTCGGCAGGTGAGAAGCACTATGTGGCTAATCCTTTCAACACACCTGACACTTCCACCTGATCCCTTCACTCCACTAGGAAGGCTGTAGCCGAGTAGTTCTATATCATGATAATGCTGATTTTTCAACCAGCGATTAGGACATTAATGCCAGCTAGACAGAATAAAGCTCTGTCTGTCATGACAATAGTACTGTACTGAAGGCCACTTCATCACTCCAGATACTGTAGATTTAACAGATACCTGCTGTCTTCAGATGGCTGTAAAGAGTCACCCGAGTAAAGGAAAGGCCTTCAGTACAGTTCTATTGTCATGACAGACAGAGCTTTATTCTGTCAAGCTGGCATTAATGTCATAACCACTGGTTGAAAAATCAGCATTATCATGATGTCGAACAAATTAACTTAATTACATATACTACCAAATAGACTAGAAATGATTGAAAATCATCATAAACCACCAAACAGAATACAGAAAGTTAGTGATTTCAGTTTTTTAGTGAACTCAGGCTGATTAATCATCATATTAGACTATGATGTCTGAAGGTTGGCAAACATGCTGATCAACCATACTTATCTACCATTGACCAGGATTATTGACTTGACTTTTCATCTATAAATGCGTCAAAATTGAAAATTTGACTCAAAAGAAAATCCATGGGGATTGAGGAGTGGTGACCTCTGACCCCTACGGTGGGTAATGTCACAGAAGGCCTACTCATAAAAAGCACTGACTTCACTGATACCGAATCTCCCTCCAAACTAAATTGTAAAGCTGACGGCCCCTCAATATGATCTGATCAATACAATACAATACAACTTTATTGTCCACCAGGCTGGAAATTTGTCTTCGTCTCACAAAACACAGAAAACAACAGACATTAAAAACCAGACAGCAGTTAGTAAAAAACAGAGACAGGTTATGTTACACATTAAAAACAGTTCATGTCAGTGTCTGTGGCTCAGATCTGCTCAGTCACTGTGTTGAGGTACGAATATTGATGGCACTAGTTGGGATGAAAGACTTTTTAAACACATGTTTAGTTGCCAGAGGGGCTCTATTGCGCCTCCCGACTGGCTGCAGAGAGGATGGGAGCTATCTGCCAGGATACTCCTCGCTTTCTTCCTCGTCCTTTCTGTAAAAGGTTGAGTCAAGGGCTTTTGGGGTTTACCACCTATTTTGCCTGCCATTGACACAATCCTAGACAGTTTATTCTTCTATCTACAGTGTAGGTGACCATACCAGGCAGGAAGGTTAAAGGTTAAAACACTCTCAACAATAGTTTTGTACACTAATTCTAAAATCTGCCGGCTGACACCGAGGCCACTAAGTTTCCTTAGAAGATAAAGTCGCTGTGAGCATCTCTTGAAAATATACTCTGTATTTTCAGAGAAGCTCACCTAGGTGTCCAGGACTGTACCGAGGTATTTAAAGTGTCCCACAGTTTCAACATGTTGGCCATCAAGTGAAACTGGCTCTGTGATCAAATGTTGTTTTGTGCAGCACATGATTAATTCTTTCTTCTCGGCCACATTGATTTCTAGCTGGTTAGTGTGACACCATGTCTGAAGGGCTGTAGTGTGGGCCAGATAGGCAGCTTCACCTAGTAGGCCTGTTTCCTGTAAAAGGCCAACTAAGGCCATGTCATCCGCATACTTAAACAGTCTAAAATGTTTCTCATTGATCATAAATTCATTAGTAAAAAGAGAGAATAGCACAGGGGAAAGAACACAGCCTTTGGCAGCCTGTGCTCACAGTGAGCACCTCTGACATGTTCTCTCTGACACAGACCCTCTGATCCACACAACTAACCCTGTGTTGATGTTGAGATCAATGAGCCTTTTCTGGAGAATATGCGTCTTCATTGAGTTAAAAGCTGAGCTAAAATCCACAAATAAAGCTCTGGCATAACCTTTAGGATGCATAAGGTGTTTTGTGACTGTGTTAAGCAGAGTCAGCGTCGTCTGGGACTCTGACGCTCTTATTTAAGCGAACTGGAGCAGATCTAGCTTAGTCACCACTGTGCTGGTCAGGTGGCTGGCAAGAACTCATTCCATGGTTTTACACAATATGGAGGTTATTGCGATAGGCCGAAAATCACTTGGCTTACTTGCGCCTGGCTTTTTTTAGCACAGGCCTAATTATTGAGAATTTCCATGATTTTGGCACAGTGCATGTGTCTAGGATATATAATTAATTAGGCTTTTTTAGGTACAGTATGTATTTATTTAGCCTATTTATCTTCTACTGTTACCTCGATCCTGTGCTTAAATAATGTTACACTTTTATAGAATGACCAAACTATCTTCTTGGCTTTTATTTTGACATGTTTGCCTTCACTTCCGGGTCACGTGACTGCCGTTCTCCGCTCTTCGATTCAAATTCTAATTAATTATATATCCTAGACACCTACACTGTGCCAAAATCATGGAAATTCACAATAATTAGGCCTGTGCTAAAAAAGCCAGGCGCAAGTAAGCCAAGTGATCTTTGGCCCATCTCAATAACCTCCATATTGTGTAAAACCATGGAACGAGTTCTTGCCAGCCACCTGACCAGCACAGTGGCTACTAAGCTAGATCTGCTCCAGTTCGCTTAAATAAGAGCGACAGAGGCCCAGACGACGCTGTGCTGACTGCTTAACACCGTCCACAAAACACCTTATGCATCCTAAAGGTTATGCCAGAGCTTTATTTGTGGATTTTAGCTCAGCTTTTAACTCAATGAAGACGCATATTCTCCTGAAAAGGCTCCTTGATCTCAACATCAACACAGGGTTAGTTGTGTGGATCAGAGGGTCTGTGTCAGGGAGAACATGTCAGACGTGCTGCCCACAAGGCTGTGTTCTTTCCTCTGTGCTATTCTCTCTTTTTACTAATGAATTTATGACCAATGAGAAACATTTTAGACTGTTTAAGTATGCGGATGACATGGCCTTAGTTGGCCTTTTACAGGAAACAGGCCCACTAGGTGAAGCTGCCTATCTGGCCCACACTACAGCCCTTCAGACACGGTGTCACACTAGCCAGCTAGAAATCAATGTGGCCGAGACGAAAGAATTAATCATGTGCTGCACAAAACAACATCTGATCACAGAGCCAGTTTCACTTGATGGCCAACATGTTGAAACTGTGGGACACTTTAAATACCTCGGTACAGTCCTGGACACCCAGGTGAGCTTCTCTGAAAATACAGAGTATATTTTCAAGAGATGCTCACAGCGACTTTATCTTCTAAGGAAACTTAGTGGCCTCGGTGTCAGCCGGCAGATTTTAGAATTAGTGTACAAAACTATTGTTGAGAGGATTTTAACCTTTAACCTTCCTGCCTGGTACGGTCACCTACACTGTAGATAGAAGAATAAACTGTCTAGGATTGTGTCAATAGCAGGCAAAATAGGTGGTAAACCCCAAAAGCCCTTGACTCAACTTTTTACAGAAAGGACGAGGAAGAAGGCGAGGAGTATCCTGGCAGATAGCTCCCATCCTCTCTTCAGCCAGTCGGGAGGAGCTATAGAGCCCCTCTGGCAACTAAAAATGTGTTTAAAAAGTCTTTCATCCCAAATGCCATCAATACTCTTAACTCAACACAGTGACTGAGCAGATCTGAGCCACAGACACTGACATGAACTGTTTTTAATGTGTAACATAACCTGTCTCTGTTTTTTACTAACTGCTGTCTGTTGTTTTCTGTGTTTTGTGAGCCGAAGAGAAAAATCCACCCTGGTGGACAATAAAGTTTGATTGTATTGATCAGTTCATATTGAGGGGCCGTCAGCTTTACAATTTAGTTTGGAGGGAGATTCGGTATCAGTGAAGTCAGTGCATTTTATGAGTGGGCCTTCTGTGACGTTACCCACCGTAGGGGTCAGAGGTCACCACTCCTCAATCCCCAAGGATTTTCTTTTCAGTCAAATTTTCAATTTTGACGCCTTTATAGATGAAAAGTCAAGTCAATAATCATGATCAATGGTAGATAAGTATGGTTGATCAGCATGTTTGCCAACCTTCAGACATCATAGTCTAATATGAGGATTAATCGGCCTGAGTTCACTAAAAAACTGAAATCACTAACTTTCTGTATTCTGTTTGGTAGTTTATGATGCTTTTCAATCATTTCTAGTCTATTTGGTATAATATGTAATTTAGTTAATTTGTTCGACATCATGATAATGCTGATTTTTCAACCAGTGGTTATGACATTAATGCCAGCTAGACAGAATAAAGCTCTGTCTGTCATGACAATAGAACTGTACTGAAAGCCTTTCCTTTATTCTGGTGACTCTTTACAGCCATCTGAAGACAGCAGGTATCTGTTAAATCTACAGTATCTGGAGTGATGAAGTGGCCTTCAGTACAGTACTATTGTCATGACAGACAGAGCTTTATTCTGTCTAGCTGGCATTAATGTCATAATCGCTGGTTGAAAAATCAGCATTATCATGATGTAGAACTACTCGGCTACAGCCTTCCTAGTGGAGTGAAGGGATCAGGTGGAAGTGTCAGGTGTGTTGAAAGGATTAGCCACATAGTGCTTCTCACCTGCCGACATAAAGAAACAGCCCATAGTAAGAGTGTGAGAGAGAAAATTGTCAATTATGTGAGAGTTCTGTATAACATCTGTAGAGACCCTCCCTGTTGTATAACATCTGTAGAGACCCTCCCTGTAATTTATCACACACTTTTTGGATAAAAGACATTCATGTGTTAATGAAAAGAACAAAACAAAAAAATACCTATGTATGTACTTATTTGTGTATTTATTTAGCCTATTTATCTTCTACTGTTACTTTGATCCTGTTCTTAAATAATGTTACACTTTTATAGAATGACCAAACTATCTTCTTGGCTTTTATTTTGACATGTTTGCCTTCACTTCCTGGTCACGTGACTGCCGTTCTCCACTCCTCGATTCAGAAGAGAAAATGACAGAAAGAAACTTGAAGAAACTAAATCGGATTGTTTTTTTAATTTGTTTTTTTCGTTTTTCGTTTGGAAACAAAAAACAAACAGAGCACCACGTGATTCCGTTTTTCGTTTGTGGTTTAAAACGAAAAAACGAAAAACCCACGTGACTTCCGTTCTTCAATTAAAAACGAATAATGAGAAAAGGAATTCGCAAAAACAAACAAACGGCCCGGTTTGGGTTCGTTTTTCATTTTTTGATTATCCGATGATACCCAGACCTCCTTCCTGCATCTGCCGGTTTAAACTGTGTTGTTTATAGCCTGATTATGACTGTAACTTCTTCATTTGTGTGTAATATTACCACACAATCACAGCATCGAGCTTTGATTGGCAGCGTCGGGGCAGGCCATGGGGGTCCACGCCCGTCCAAAAAGGTCACTGTGCCCCCTCAGCTGAATTCTCTCCTGACAAAAAACTAAACTGAAATAACAGCTAAGCTATTAGTAAAATTAAGTCATTCAGTTTAGTAATGGAAGGACTTAACACTGCAATGCAAAATAAAGCACAAAACAGTGATAGTTTTGCATTTAGGAAACCACTAGGACATGTACTTGGGCTTGATTACATTGTTTTCTATTGGAGTGTCCTAACTGCCTGCGAACAACACGGCGCGGCACAGCGACGTTTTGTCTGAACTTCTATCGGATACACGGTTCCTATTTTTTCCTGTCACTCATATTGAGAGGAACGGCTGATAAGTTTAGATAAAATGAGCCGAGAAAACCGGGTCAGTTGTCCTGGATGTAAATGAAGATATTAACTTGATTACTGACATTTTCAGGACAGACATTGACGCTCGCAGTGATATGTAATAAAGTTCACTAGTGAAACTTTATTACGAGCTACCTGTCAAAAAATACAACAGCCACCTCACTAATGGTTCAAATAAAACACAAACACACAGTGCAAAGAGGCAACTATGGAAACTGTGGGAAATATGAGCCGTCACTACAATATTCCAGTAAGAAGCCTCGTTTTGATCTGCTCCGTTTGCGTGTTTTTTTTTGTTTCGTTTTTTTCAATCTAGCTCAATAGAAAAAAATGAGAGAAAGTAGACCTACAAACCTAGTGCATTAAAGCACAATTAGGACCAAGAGAGTAAAAAGCATCCTGTGCTCCTCTCACATCTTACTTTTTCTACCTGTTTGGATTATTCTGTTCAGTATTGTGGAATAAAACCATGGACTAATGTTACACTACAGCAGGCTGAGCAGGGACAACAACTGGTGAGTGAAACATCCACATTTAGTCTTTATTAACTTAAATTATAGTTATGAAGAAATCAGTCAGACTGTTAGATTAATGTGTTGTTGAACTCCCTGTTAACTGTATCTTGGCACCTGCGTGTGTGCACATTTTGACCCTGGCACTAGCAAGACGCAGGGCGTGCCTGAGGAGTTATCTGTAGCCTCCAATACCTCATTTCAAAACAGAAACCAAAATAAGGTGGCAGCTGACTGGAGAAGATCACTAGATAACAACCTACTTGCTCTTGGCTATATCGTATGTTAATGCCAGTAAATATCAAAAATAAAACGTGTGTTTTCTGATAAAAAAAAAAAAGTACGAACGTAGAAAGATAACAAGTACTACTAACCCATCTTTGAGGTGGTTACGTCTCCAGCTCCAGTCTGATCTGGAGCTCACAGCTGATATGTTCCTGGTTTGTTTACATGATGTAACAGAAGTGCAGATTTAACGTATTCAGTGGACAGAGAATGTCAGATGCGCGATGCAGCGCGATAGTCGGACGCTCGCATCCAGTTAGGACACGGTGTTAGTTTATAACCTGTTTTTGTGGACATAACAGCATGTGTGTGCGTGCGTGCGCGCCTGTGCGCATAAGTGGCAGTATGTATACACCTCTGTCAGTTTATTTCTTTCATAAAACATGATAATGTTAAAGACACACTTAATAAAGACTATATGAGGTGAAAAAATGCCCCCCCTATCAAAAAGATTACCCGCCACCCCCCTAACACTCTGGCGCCGACCCTGTGTCTATGAGAGCCGGCTGTCAATCACTCGTAAACTCCGACCAAACGGTCAAACTAGGCAGCGCTGATCAAATATGAATCGATATTCTGTTACGTTAATGTTCATTTCTCTCCTCAGATGTTTTCAGAATCATCTGGTAGTGCACGGTTTAGCTGTAAAATTAGAAAGTTTGTTACGCCGCCATCGCCATTGTGAAATCTGGTGAAGGAACGCCAACTTCTGGTCACATGACCGGAGCACAGCCAATAGGAACGCACTCTCAATGAAATGACCTGTGATTGGTCAAAGTCTCCCGTCACGGGCTAGATGCTCTAAAGCCTGACGAGCTTGGGGTGATAAAATATTCGCCCCTCTCGATTTGAGGACGCTGATTGGCTAAATTTAATGTGAATCGTTCAGAGCTTGAATCAGCTATTGGCTAAGCTGCTACACAGACCCACCTGCTGTGGGCGATTTCTCCATCGCCCCAGAGCTGAACTACAGACAGACACACAGGCAGAGGGGAGTCAGACAGGCAGAGGGGAGTCAGACAGACAGAGGGGAGACAGGCAGAGGGGAGTCAGACAGGCAGAGGGGAGTCAGGGGACGAAAACCATATGTTTTCCACAGATGTTTTTCTATCAAATTTTACACATATTACTGGATGCATTCCAAATAATTTAAACATACAAATATTGACAATTTGTATCATTTATTATTATTATTAATAGTAGTAGTAATGTTTTTTTTTGTTTGTGGCTGTCTGGCTCAGGGGAGGCGGCGCCCTAGCGCCCTCTATTGACCGGCCGCCACTGGGGTTAAGTGTCTTGCTCAAGGACACATCGACATGTGACCGGAGCAGCCGGGGATTGAACCACAAAACTGTACTTAGCTACTTAAGTAAATGTAATAAATTGCTTTCCGCCTTTGTACAACAAAACCTAAATGATGTCGTTTTTTTTTTATTCATAGTCTGTGAGGAGAGGTCTAGGTAGATTACAGTAGGGCTGCAACTAGCAATTATTTTCATTGTTGATTATTTTCTCGCCTAGTTGTTTGGTCTATAACATGTCAGAAATTGGTGAAAAATGTCGATCAGCGTTTCCCAAAGTCCAAGATGAGGTCTTTTACTGACCGACACGCCCCCTTATTATATATCAGTTATGGTACGTGTCCACAGGGGCGTTTTTTATCGCGAGGGGACGCGACGCTTCCCAACATTGGACGCTTGGTGGGCTGTCCCTAGAAACAAGGCACTCGGCTCCTGATTGGACGAACGTTTTCCCTCCGTTGGCTGCTGCTCAAACCGGAACCAGTATGGAGGCTCGTTTGGAAACTATCTTCTCTTATTTCACCGACTGACAGCTGAGATCAGCTGCTGCCGTCATCAGAAACGGACGTCGCTTCATGTGACGCTTCAGAGGAAACGACCTTCTCATGTCTCTTAAAACATATTTCCTTGTTTCCTCTGTCTACGCATGGTTTCCTTGCGTCTCTCCATGCTTCTCTTGTGGGAGGGACTAAGACGCAAGGATGAGACGCAAGTGAGGGAAACGGGGATGCAATTAAGAGCTTTGGGATGCAGCCTGAGACATCAGAAAGTATCCAAGGTGGTATTGGTACTGTTGGAGTAATGTTTAATTTATTTGTTTCCTTTGCTTTCTGGATCACCGTCCATCCAAAGCTTTTTGTTTCCTCCTTTTCCTTTTCCCAACAAGGTTTTAAAGTGTCTTGAGTTGGATGATCTTGATTATGGCCCTGTAAATTAACCCAATAGCTAAGTGATAGCTGTATCTTCCTCATGGCATTTCTATCTGTAATGCTGCTATTGGAGTCGTTCTAAATGCACCTGTACATAGTCTCAGAGCCTGATATTGTATCCAACTTTTTTTAAGATGCTTTAGCTGCAGATCCATATACTACACTACCATAATCTAATGTTGATCTAATTAACCCAATATATATGGCCTTCAAAGCAGTTCTATCTGCCCCCCATTCGCTTCCAACTAAACATCTCATTACATTCAGTACTTTCTTACATTTGTCCACTAATTTCTGTACATGTACAGCCCATGTAATTTTTTTCCTCAAACCATGCTCCAGTAGTCAATGTGGCGTCTACATATATATATGTATGGGGGCACTGTCAAACAGCGGACTCACTGCTTACAGCTGACACCAGGCGGATCCACACATCGAACATGTATATACACACACACACTTTACTTCAGTATTTGCATTTTTTGCTAATTTATACATTTTATTCCATCAGTTATTTACAACTATAGTTAGTTTTCAGATTAAGACTTTACATACAAAAACACATACATTGAAAGCTTTTACTTAATTTGGAGTATTTTTTATTGCTACTTTTTCTTAAGTAAGGTCTCCCTTGTAAAATAGATTTGTGTCAAGGTATTAGTTTAAAGGGGTACAAAGTGGCTCACCCACAGCTTCTCCTTAAAATCCTCCTGCTGCATAGCAAGCTGATCCAGGAGGGAAGTCCACTCAATAGCATGAGCAGAAACTAGTCTTTCCACAGTCAACTCAAACTCACAAACTTTTAAAGAACAAATGTTCAACTCTGCTGGGTCCATTTTGGTCAGTTCATTCTGTCAAGGTATTAGTTTAAAGGGTGGACCCAAATGTAGAGTGACCAGGGAGACAGATACATTTAATAAAAAGAAAGCTTTAATTGTAAAGCTGGTGGAAAAAACAAATCTTACATGAAAACCAAAAACAGAGGGCAGGCTGAGAAAAACAAAGTACAAAGGAAAAACACCAAAAAACTAAACTGAGAACAAAAACTAAATTACAAACCAGAAGACACAAGGATCACAGGCAGGATGGCAGGATGGCAGAGATAACACCGGAGACAACACAGACTAGGCAGGAGCGACACGAACTGACAACAACAGAGGGCTTAAATACAAGAGGGCGATTAGACACAGGTGGAACAAATCAGGGCGGGGCAGACAATCAAAAAAGGCGGGAAAACAAACAAAGGTAGGAAGTAAAACCAGACAAGACACAGGAAGAGTGAATTTCAAAATAAAACAGGAAACACTGGAATGCATAAATATAAAAGAACCCAAATCCAAAACAAACCAAAATCACAATAACAGAAGTAATAAACCAAAAGGAGGAGATAAGACAGTCTTAACTTATAACAAAAAGAAAAAGTCCAATGTTCTCTGGTACAGTGCCAGACCATGACATTTTGATCTCACTTCCAGGAATATAAAAATAATAATAATAACAATAATAATAATAATGAAATATTTGTTGTACAGATTGTAAAGTCCTCTGAGACAGAAAGTTGTGGAGTTCAGCATCCTCTTCTATGTTCACTGCCCCGCTGTCAAAATAAGTAGTAAATAAAGTGAAATCCTTGTCATATTGGTGTCCACATTATGAAGGAAGTTTATTTTTATGGTGAACAGGATATTAGTTGCTCGCCCACAAGGGGAAAAATATATATAAAAATATATATAATTGTATATAATGTGAAATATTTCACAGTATAATACTTACTTTTAGCAGGGCGAAACCCTGAAATACAGATGAGAGAAAACAATGTTAGAAAATGATTCACATTTCAGAATTTATGAAAGCAGAAAAAGAAAAAAACAGCACTTTGTGCTTCACTATCACAGTCAAATAAATGGATTGAGTTACCAGAAGTACCACACTAAATATGCAGGATGAGACTATCACAGGTATTTATTTAAATTCATCAGAGGAATAAAAACATCTCTGTTCCTCACCGTTATTGTTCCTCCTCCAGATGAAGAGTCCAGCGATGCAGACCGCCAGCAGCAGCAGCAGTCCTACAACAACTCCAATAACAGGACCAGCAGGGAACCCTGCAGGAGGAACTGGAACCAAAACAGAACATTCACACTTTGGGTTCATTCACACTGTGTGCTGTGTGGTTCTGAAAGTGTTTTCAGTGGTAATGCCTCAGTTCTGGATATGACTTTCATTTCAAATCAACATTCAGGCAGTGCTGTCAATCATTATTGGTCAAACAAATGTGTAGTAAATAAAAACCCTGACAAAGAGGTTCACAGCTTACCAGTGGTTTAAGTGGGTACAGTAAACCAGGAGTTCAAGATATAAAAGCTTTATTTAGCGCCACCTATGTGTGAAAAGCCATCAAACTTGGCAGCACCTCTCAGAGTAAATGTCAGCACCGGTCCTCTAAATGTGGTTGCTGTTGCACGTTTTTAAGACTAATGGCTGGTTATGTAATACAGTGGTTCTCAACCTTTAGAATAATCAGGTTGGTGTTCGCGACACCCCCAGCCAGGCGTAAACAGCTGTTTCTATACACCTCCACCAGCTGATTTTGAGTGATTATAATGAATGCTCTGATTAATAAATGTAGGATAAATAATATAAGGCTTTGTTTGTGTGTTTAGTTTGGTTTAGTTTGAACAGCTAGCTCCTAGGCGTTGTCCAATGTGCTCCAGGCACTGTGGATTTCTGATGCATTTCGTGACTTTTTCTCTCCCCCCGACCCGCCGGAAATGCCCCGTCAGAAACTCACCTGTATGCACACTTTGATTCTCACAAACACACTCAATAAAATCTGTTCTAAGGCAAATTATTTCACTGGTACAGGCGATATAATGTAAAAAACATTCCCAAGTCTAAAATACTCCATCACTTGTGATTCCAGTCTTACCCCAGTTGGTCCTGATCACTGCTTTGTCCAGTCTGGTGACGATGTCGTCCACCACACCAGAGAGATGAAACACACAGTCGTACCTCCTCCAGTCTTCAGGTGCCACTGATGACAGGTTCAGCTCAACACTCATCTGGAAGGATCCATCGTGGTTGGGGAGGATCTCTCCAAGGTCCACGTCCTCATGAATCTCCTCTCCATCTTTCCTCCAGTACATCATGGCTCTGTCGGGGTAGAAACCTGTAGTGTGGCAGCTGACTGGAGAGGAGGGAGTCTTCTGGAGGAGAGACACTGAGGGACGCTCTGGGGAGAAGGACAGACACAGATGAGTCTGTATTGAGACACCAGGATGTGTCAGGATATTATTTTCACTGGAATGATACAGTGCCTTAGAAGGACTGAGTCCATGTACAACAGTACATCTTGCCATGTGATCCTACCTGTTCTCTGCAGAGAGCTCCTCCCATAGTGTAGGTGCTTTTTCAGGAAGTCAGGACATATGTGGATGAGGTAGTGTTTGATATTTTCTAATCTAGCTTTGTCATTATCCCATCTAAGTTTGGTGATGAAGGCCTGTTGTTTTGGAGCGGTCCATGTCAGCGTCTGCAGGTCTAATACAAGGAAGTCTTCTCCATCATAACCGTACTGGCTAAAACCAACAACCTCTACAGTCTCGTCGTCCCACTCACAGCCGATTATCCTCTGAAAAATGTGGACATCTGAGAGAGACAGAGACAGAAAAAAGAGACATCTCAGTACAGCCAGCTCCTTTACCATTCTACCTTCTGTTTTAGAGGGGTGAGGTACAGGGGATGTTCAGGGGTAGATAAATAGTCAAAAGTAGATGTCACATAGAAGTGGTGTACATGATGGTCATCCCCATGCTCTATTATGTCTCATAAGTTAATATTTTTTACTGCTGGAGTATTGATAAAAATGATCAATAAACCCTCCAAAATACCACATTAAGACACCAAGACCTTGAGGAACACCATAGAAAAAGCCATGCTGTGATTTGGTTTCAAAAACTTTTGACATTTGGAGATTTCTGCAAGAATTGTATTTTTCGGCGATTTGAAGGTGAGTACTTCTGTTGTGTAAACTGCTCAGAAACCCCTTATTGTCAATCTAGCTTGGAAAGCCATCCATCCTCTGAATGCTCTAGGTCTCTAGTTGGTGGATGTAAAGTTTCATGAGGCTGTGATTATCCTAGAGGTCACCACAGGTCATTTTATACAGTGATGTCAAATTTTAAAAAATGGTCTCACCTCACTGAAATGTCTCCAATGGGGACTTATATCATCACACATGAATACAGTTGGGCTCATTGGATCCACAAGAGTCTCAGCTTTACAGTGATACCCAATTGATGTAATTCAAGACTGTTTAAGGACCCCAGTATGCAGAAATATTCAGATACATCATTTTAGAAAATGCGAAAATAACAGGTTTATACTGCATTAAAAAAACTGCATGTGATTATCATAAAGTGTGCATGTGTAAAGTCAAGGGACCTCTTGGAAAATCGCCATGGCATTTTTTTCCCCGCCAAAATTTAGCGTAACTTTGCAGCATTATTTAGCGATCTTCCCGACAAGCTAGTATGACATGGTTGGTAGCAATGGATTCCTTAGATTTTCTAGTTTCATATGATAACAGTATCTTCACTCAGTGAAACAACCTCTTAAAGAGGTTGAGGGGTTAACAGATAGTATGACATCTTCACCACAGAGACACACACACATTGGCTCAGTGTGTTTATACTGTAAGCTATGTCTCACCTCAGAGGGAGGAAACATTTCACCAGTAAAAAGTTACATATGAACATAAACATACTGTACCTCCAGTTTGGTTTAAGCGCTGCTTCAGGCTGTCCAAGTTGGCTCTGAAGAACTGCTGGGTATCAAAACACTCCTGAGAAAACAACACCAGGATTTGTGGCTCATCCTTTAATAGTTTCCTCACCCAGTCCTGTTTGGGTTCTGCGGCCTTGTTGTTGATGTCACAGTAACCCGTCAACACTTCATCGACCATCGCAGCACCCACCAACTCTGGGAAGTTTGGGACTCCAGAAGTT
Source organism: Sebastes umbrosus (assembly GCF_015220745.1). Classification (NCBI taxonomy): domain Eukaryota; kingdom Metazoa; phylum Chordata; class Actinopteri; order Perciformes; family Sebastidae; genus Sebastes; species Sebastes umbrosus. The sequence goes on along the minus strand of NC_051283.1, from coordinate 4,624,543 downwards.
GCAGTAGAGAACATTTTCAGGGAGTGTTTCACTGCAAGACAAAGAAGGTTTTGAATTGGATTTTAAACATTTTTGAGTGATTGATTGATTAACCCATTTGTGCCCGCAACTGAAATTTTGAGGTTTGGACTTGCCTCAGCACTAATTTGAAGAAATGTTCAAAATCGGTCAAACCGTTTGGCTGAAAAGTGAGTTTTTCTTATCATACTAAATATAGTCTTTGGGCACATGGGCCTACTGTTTTTGCACTCCTTTATATTTTAGGTAAAAACAGTAGTCACGTGACCTCAGATGAGATATACAGTAGTATGATAAGAAAATGGCTGTATCTTAGAAACTACAAAGGGCACAATCAAGTACTTGGTATCTATGAACTCATACAAAGTTGAATATCAAAGATATGCACACATATGCAGTGTAAAAAGTGTTGTACTGTTAGATACTTGCCCAAAGTATGTCCGTACCACTTTTCAAAACTTTTGACCGATCAGAACAAATGTGTCCTTATCATACTAAATATAGTCTTTGGGCAGAAATGGGTTAATTAATTGTCAATACCCCAAAAAAGGAGAATTTTAAAATATGTTGAATTACTCTGACGTACAAAAGAATATGTTATTGACCCATTAGAGAGAGAGAGAGAGAGGGAGAGAGAGAGAGAGAGATGTACTTTATTGATCCCAAATTGGGAAATTCTTCTGTTACATCAGCAGGTTATTCAGGCAATGCACAGGGACCGTAAATATACAATAAATATACATACCAACACTAGAGGTAATATCTATAGGATACACAATATAAAGACTCTATTATAATACATTATAAATATACCAGACTATTACAACTAGCTTGGAAAATATAAAATATAAAATATGAACATAGAATAACAATAACATACTATAAACAATAGCAAAGTATGTAAGTTACAATTTTGTTTTAAAATAAAAATAAATTAGGTAAATATTATATATATATATATAATAATATAATATTTAAATACAAATGTTGTGCATTGAGCAATGAGTAATGTAGATGGCCAGTATACAATCATTATTATTATTTATTGTAGGCCAACTAACAGCAGAGATTTGCTCTTTTGCAATTGATAGAATTATTATTAAGGAAACCTAGTAAATTTGAATTGCTGTAATATATAATTTTGATTTAATTGTGTCATACCATAAAAACAATCATATTTGGGGATAGTAGGATAGGATTTCCCACCGTAGAGGTTCTGTCTCCTAGTAACAGTCAAGATTTCCTCTATCATGTTTATGACAACGATATTAATAAACTGGGAAAAAAACAGTTCGTAAACTTGTGTTTGGTCGATTATTTCTCTGTTGTTACAATGCTAATTGGCATTATATTTTACATGGTTGGAAAGCCTGTTTATTTACTTTCATAATGATGTCCAACTTGTAAGGATCATGCATTTGTGAGATGAGCAGCACAGCTGATGATGTGGGTAGCGCCCAAGAAAGATTTGCCAAAATGCTCTGCCAATGGTAAACAGTGTATTCTCCTGTTGGTATTGACTCTTGTTTTGAGCTCCAGGTGCAGCACCTGTGTGCATGGGGCCTGCTGGGTGCTGCGCCCTACTAAAGTGATCATTTGGTGTCTGCTCCAAGCATCGGCATGCCACGTTTATCTAATCTGGATAAGGCCCGTGCGACAGGGCAAGTTGAAGCTGGTGTTCCGCAAAACCAAGTTGCAGCATTATTTGGAGTCAGCCCTGGTACCATCTCCAAACTGAAGGCCAAGTTACGTGAAACCGGTGGTGTAAAAGACAGACCGCGGAGTGGGCGTCCCAGGAAGACAACACCCCAGGAAGACCGGTTCATCACCCTTACAGCACTGAGGAACCGTAGGCTGTCTTGTAGAGATTTGCAGGCAAGGTTTGCAGGACGTTATGGCATACAGATCTCTGATCAGACGGTCAGGAACAGAATGCACACAGCCAATCTCAGAGCTCATAAGGCTACCCACATAATCAGCTGTGCTGCTCATCCCACAAATGCATGATCCTTACAAGTTGGACATCATTGTGAAGGTAAATAAACAGGCTTTCCAACCATGTAAAATACAATGACCATTAGCATTATAACAACAGAGAAATAATCCACCAAACACAAGTTTCCAAACTTTTTCTTCCCAGTTTGTATTCCCTTTTAATTGCCTAAACTAAAGCATATATACAGTTAAGGTGTCGTTTTGTGACCCAATGGCGTGTTGGCCTATATAAAAACAACAGTAGGCTTGTGGTATTATTGTAAGTTCAGTGTGACAAAGTGAAAGTGGTTCCTCAATGTCGCACTAAAAAGTGACTAAATCTAACAAGTTTTGCAGCAACAAGAATAACAGGAAATAACGTTGAGAGTCACCATATTATCTTACCTGTAGATGCAACGTGACAGAAGATTAGCAAGTTGAGCAACACAATTAACTTCATCTTGTTTTGATTAGTAAGAGAGAGTGAGAGCTACAGTCAGCTGACTAGCAAATATTTCGATGTTTGTCAGAAGCTTGGACCTTGTCGACTCAGGTGCGGATCCGCCCTCAGGTGTCTCACTCATTTTGGCCATGCGCCCAGGATACGGCCCGCCTACATAGAGGTATCATACGAAACTAGAAACCCTAAGGAATCCATTGGTAGATTTGAAAACAGGAATTTTATGTCATTCCATTTGTTGTATTTCTACTTTTACTGAACTAAAAGATGTGAATACTTTTTCCACCACATTCAGCATGTTGTACTCGATTCATTATTAAATCAGCAACTTGACTTTTTCCATGTGGTTTACTGGAGACAATCCATATGCAGTGGGACTATGTGACCCTAATGTTTGAGAAATCCATACACAAAGTTTGTAAGTGATGCAACTAAATAGTACTGATTACAGTTTAGTGAGTCGAGACGTTTCTTGCTGCAGTCTGCAAAAATGGATGAAAAAATAAATAAAAAGATGGATTTAATCTAAGATTTTAAAGATAGTCCTAATTTGAATTGATATCATGGAAACCTGGAGAGAGGAAGTAAAGAACAACATTGCCCTCTGCTGGTCTGTTAAAGTGATTACTAAAAAAGAACAACTACAATGTGACAGAAGAGCAGAACTTTGAGGTGTGACATGAGAATAAAAAGAAATCTACTTTAGAGCTGCAACGATTAAGCGATTAGTTGTCAACTATAATCAATTAATCAGTTTGAGTAATTATTGTAAGAAAAAAAAATTCTCTGATTACAGCTTCTTAAAGGGACTGTTTGTAAGAATCAGAAATGCTTGTTTACAGCGACACCTGTGGCCGTTAAGTCAACGAAAGTCAGCGTCGGGCTCGCGCTTGTGCTCGCTCTACATATACATGAACGAGCATT